>NC_092051.1:32213311-32513311 GCF_003086295.3 Arachis hypogaea | reverse complement strand
TCTACCACTGCTTGGTTGAAGTAACGAATTTCTTTTTTAAGAAACTTTTTATAGCATTTCACTAATTTGAATTAAAATTTTTATTGAACTTGTTTGAAGAAATATTATACTGGAACATGGTTTAGAGCTCGAACACACAAAACCAGTAAGATTTTGAGCCTACTTGATTTGTTGTATTTTATCAACTAATATTTTATTTTTGGTGTGTGTTGTTCTCTCTAAAATTGTGATCTTTGTCTTGCTTAATTCTATATTTCCATGGTTTGATGTATGCATGCACTTATATGATTGAGGCCTTTGTTTCACTGAGCTTACATACCCATATGGCCTTACCCTTTCATTATCCTTTACAAACCAATGTTGAGCCTATTATACCCCTTTGTTCTTTACTTTAGCTCATCACTAACTCTAAGTGGAAAACAATAATGTCCTTAATTTGAATCCTTGGTTAGCTTAGACTAGTGAGAGGGCTCATGAATTAAGTGTGGGGAAAGTGGGTTTGGAAACGTTTGGTTTTGGAAATTAAGTATGTTAAATTTCTTTATGAAAATGTGAAAGAAATGTTTAAAACATGTTCATGCATTCAATAATTCAATCATATGCATTGAGAAAAACAAAAGAAAAAAATAAAATATAAAAATAAAATTAAAAAAACAAAAAATATTCAATTAAGTAAATAAATAAATGAATAAGGGGACAAAATTACCCCAATGTTAAGTTAATGAAAAGATCAATGCATATGTGATACAAATTAAAAGAAGAGTTGATGCATGAGTATGTAACACAAAAGTGGAAATTTTGGGTAGCTAGGCATGAAGTTAAAAAATATATAGAGTGTATGTATAGGTAAAGAGCTTAGGCTATTCAAAGATTCAATTTATAGCTCACTTATCCATATATATATATGGTACATTAAATACTTTTTGATTGGTTAGGTGAAGAACAAGGTTTAGAAAGCATGACTAGAGAAGACTAGAGTGATTACCCTATACACTTGAGTGATTAGAGTGCACATATACTATCAGTGAGGGTTCAATGCTTGATTCTATGTTCCCTGCTTTCATGAGCTGTCTTCTTACAAGTTTACTTGTTTTTACTGTGTGATATTAATTAGAGATATTTGATTTATATTTGTCTTGAAGAGCTTATTTACTTTTAACCAAGTAGGAAAAATCATTTTAGCATATAGTTGCATTCATAGGTTGCATTGCATTGCATGAGTCCTACTTTCCCTTATTTAGTCTTTTAATCTCCTTGAGATAAGCATGAGGACATGCTAATGTTTAAGTGTGGGGAGGTTGATAAACCACTATTTTATGGTTTATCTTGTGTTTAATTGAGTAGTTTTTATCAAGTCTTTACCCACTTATTCATATGATTTGCATGATTTTACAATCCCTTCCTAGTTTTGTTCTATGGTTGAAATCTTGCTTCCTAGAGACCTTTAATTTGTATATTTTAATTCTCCTTTATACCATTCGATGCCGTGATCTGTGTGTTAAGTGTTTCAGGCTTTATAGGGCAGAAATGTCTTAGAGAATGGAGAGGAAGCTTGCAAAAATGGAAGGAACACAAGAAACTAAGGAGATGACCAGCGAGCACCGACGCACACGCATGGCTCACACGAGCGCGCGATATGGAGAAATTTGCAGCGATGCGTGCGCGTGCCTGACGCGTACGCGTGACAGGAAAAGTTGCCAAATGACGCGCACGTGTGACTGACTTGTACGCGTGACATGCGCGATCTGCAGAATTAACAGAAAATGCTGTGGGCGATTTTGGGCTGAGTTTTGACCCAGTTTTCGGCCCAGAAACACAGATTAGAGCCAGGGAACGTGGAGAGACTCAAGACACATTCTCATTAGCGTAGTTTTAGGATTTTAGATCTGAATCTAGAGAGAACTTGCTCTTCCTCTAGGTTTTCTTTTACTTTCATAGTTTTATAGTTTTATTGCTTTTGCTTTGGATATTGAAGAGTCATCACCTCCGTTGAAGATACTATTCTAGTTTGTTTCCTTACTCTTTTATTTATTCCATATTCTTAATTCTTGTTTAGAGTTACAATTAGATTTTTCATGGATTGTTAATGAAAAGGATTACTTTTATTTTTAATTAAATTGCAGTTATTGTCTATCATGTCTTTCTTTTATTCCTTATTTAATTCTATGCAAGTAATTTTCATGTCAATGGAGTAGATTCCCAACTTGACGTGGAGGTTGATTAAAAGGAGACACTTGAGTTGGAATGCTCAAGTGATTAGTTAAATTGGAAGTTGTTGGCTAATTCTGTATTTACTAACGCTAGACCTTCCCAAGGGAAAGAACTAGGATTTGCGAATAAGAGTTAGCTCAATCACTTGAATTTCCTTTATTTAGTAAGGGTTAACTAAGTGAAAACAACAACCTCTTTATACTACACTTGGGAGAATTTCAACAAGGATAGAACTTCCAATTAATCATTCCCCCAATCAAGGCCTTTTATTTTGAATATTATAAATCTCTTTTAATTTTTATTGATTTAATTTACAATTATTTATTTACTCATTGCCCAAACTCAAAATCTCTCGGAAAACTCCTGATTAATAAATTAGCACCCTTTCAGCAACTCGTTGGGAGACGACCTGGGACTCATACTCCCAGTATTTTTATTCTAAACTTTTGTGACAACTTTTCTAAATTGATGAGGTGGATTTCAGCTGGTTAAGAGCTATACTCGCAACGCTGTTCTTATATTATAATCTCTTAATTGGTCTAACACGCATCAATCTGTTTATAGAAGTTACATTTCTTGTTCCTGTTTATCATTTTCAATAAAAAAAATCGTATTATAATTAGATAAATATAGATCCTAAATATAGATCTACACACAGAATTCGTAGTTCATGCTCTCTAGCACATTTTTAGTAAAATATCATGTCATAATCCTTTGAATAAAGCAAAACCAAAACAGATATGTCTTTAGAAGTTACAAAAAAGGCGAGAGATAAGAACACATTAAATCAACAAAGAAAATAAACAACAGACGAGAACCATCCTCATGCTTGGCATCCCAGAGAACTTTTGGTTTACAATATACTCTGAAATTTACTTTGAAAAATAGGAAATTAATTTGTATCTTCAGGAACAGATCAAAATGTCAATTAATAGGACAAGAGAATAATTAATTAATCAAGTAATTATAATTCACAATTAGAAAGAGAAATAGATAATCATAATCATAGCAAATAATCAAATCCAAAATAACAAAGACACAGAAAAACGTAAAGAGACAAATAAAATTCTTCAAAATAAAATGACATTTATTAATAGAGAAGAGATATCAACAAATTAATAGCGAAGAAGAAGTATTAGCGGCAGAGGAGAAATATGGAGGGAGAGAAAGTTGTGTCGAAGAAGAAGCTTGGAAGCGAATAGATCTGAAAACGCGTTGAGGAGGTGGCTCGATTAATAGTGAACAAATCTGGAAATTAATAGCAAGGAGATGGCTCGATTAATAGCGAACAAATTAATAACGAACAGATCTGGAAACTTCACTGTGGCAGCAACAACAATATAGAACGGACATAGCAGAAACTCTCTACTGCAACGGACACGGCAGTGGTGGCGGTGCCGGCGGCGGAAATGGCAGCGAAAATGATGGTAAAAATGGCAGTAGAATCCTAAAATTACTCGGCAAGTTCTCTCTCAGCTAAATTAGTCTCACAGCTAACTCAGTCTCTCAATTTTGAAAAATTGAAAAAATTAGATTTTATTCTAAAATTTAATTTTAATTAATTATTAGTGGAAATTTTTTAAATTGGTGTAGATAAAATATATTATGGAGATTTCTAGAAACCTCCACCAAAATACTCCCTCAAATAGATATTAATCTTGTAGTGTTTGCAGGGTTTAGAAGAATGATTATCTAACGAGTGCTCCATCAATGACTCTAGAGCTTTATATGAGTTCCAAACTCGAAGAGGACGGGTGATAAATTTTGAATCCATTTAGTTCTATTTTCAACGACCGTACATAATCAAATGGAATTGCGGATTAAGTGTTTTTGCAAATGAATGGTAGTACTCCTTTTCTTTTTCTATAGATTGGCTGATTGGGTTTTTTCTTTTTTATTGTACAGTTAATAAATAAAGACATAAAAGTGAAGAGGAAAAGTTTAAGAAACTCACCAAGGAATAAGGAATATAAAAATTTATCCATTCTTTTGGCATAATTTCTCTTATTCATCCAACAAATCTGAAGCCCTTTAAAAAAAATGTAGCATGTATAGTTTCATGTCGTTATGTGTTCCTACTTGTACGTACAATATACATTCTAGAAGTGAGTTATTTCCTACACTGTAAGTTCTTTAGAAGTATTCCGTAATTGTGATGTATTATTAGCATTTTTGTATCAAAGTGAATGTACTAATATTTCAATTTGTAAATTTAATTGCATATTGTTTGACTTTATTATTATGTGTTAAATAACTTATTAATCCAAAGTTATGAGTTTGATTTTATTTATACAAAAGTTTTTTCGTTAAGCATAAAAGAAGAAAATAAATTGTGTTTGGTTACTAAGAAAGAATATAGTTTTTTTTGTTAAGCACAAAAAGGAGAAAATAAATTGTGTTTGGTTACTAAGATAGTAAGATTTTGCATTTTTATGGAATTTTTTTTATGTTGTACTTAATTGTTGCATTATTAAGTTGTATAAAATTTTTATTTTTAAGCTTTTATATTAGTTAGTTAAGGAGAACCAATTAAAACAGTGAACTTCTTTCTTTAGTATTTTTTTTTTATTTTGAAGTGATATCATTATTCCGTTCATGATACTCACTTAATTAATGTAAACTATTATCGTATTATCATTTTTTGACCTCTTCTTTTAAAGAATGAGAACAACATGGTATTCTAGTATTTTAATATCATAATATGGTATTTTTAAATCTAAATTTTTAATTTACTGCTTTTAAGTATGCTTTGTTTCTTTATCTCAATGCACTAAATGGATGAGTTAAGCTATATTATGTTAGCAAAAAAAAGTAAAAAGTTAGATATATCAAGACTAGATTAAGTTAGCAGGTGTAGTTGTAACAATTTACTAAATGAATCCATAAGAGTGTATTTGAAATATAGCATGCTTCATCCAATTTGAAATAACGGAATGGTCTAATTTGAGAAGTTCGTGGAATGATACACTGTCTACCTAAAAGTTGAAAATGGTTTGTTAGATACATGTGTTGCTTTTATAATCGAATAAGGTGGAAATACAATCTAGTTTATATAATGAAATTAGCAGAATAGGACAATTCAATCCCTTTATGGCATTTAAAGTATTTATAAGCTGTGATTGCAATTGTCCATGGTTCACTATTTGAGTCCTTTCCACACTACAACAGGAACGGAGATTAGCGACGGCCAAAAAGCTGATTTGCGGCGGTTTTTAACCGCCGCTAAACATGGTACCAGCGACAATTAAAACGCAACTAATAAGGGGGCGGGCATGACATTTAGCGGCAGTTTTCAACAACTGCTGGCATAAGTGTAGCAAATCGATTATTTTGCGTCGGTTGATATAGTGGCTGTTTATAACCGCCGCAATTCGGCAAGGTAGATCCAGCCATCTTATTTGCGACGTATTTAACTCGCCGCTATTTTGATTTTCGTTTTTTATATGATTTTTATTTGCGGCTGTTTTAAACCGCCGCTAATTGTTCACATCCCTTTTTTTTTAATTTAAAAATTTTATTTTTCTGATTTATTTGATTAACCTGAGAGCATTTTTTAATTTTTTGGAGTATTCTTTGTTATTTTAAAAATCTTATTGTTTCCATCTAAATTTTTATATTGCAGGCAAAAGACTCAAGAATAATTAATTGCAAAAAAAGACTAACATTTATTGTAATATCAATAAAGTATTTCAATAGTCATCCAAAAAAGTAAAGTAATTGACTAATAATTAATGTTGCATAGTAATATAAACAAAACATATACTAAAAAATAAACTATTACATATTTTTTAATTTCTAATTCCCGCCATGTCCATCCAAAGACTTCATCCGTGCAGTGATGTCTGGTGGCAGCTCCCCACCTTGGTATAGGGAACATTCGAATACTATAAAATTAGAAACATAATACTATAATAACTACCACTACTTATAGAAACATCCTGATATTGAAATTTGTGGAATGAATGACATAGTTTTATAAAGAATGATACCATTTTTGCTCATTGAATATGCTTGATCACCTGAACTTGATATGAAGATTCCCTAGAGGAAAGGAAAAGGAAGTTTTAGCTTGAAGTGAAAATTACTAAAATGCAAAGGGAAAACAAGAAGAACGAGAAAATAATTCCAAGGAATAGGTAAGCCACACCTGCTGCCTAGCTCGCTGAAGCTCTTGCTCCAATTGCGTCAACTTCAAACGACTACTTTCCAACTGTTGAACATAGCTTGTAGGGGTAATAAGCCTATGGTATCAACTCTTGAATATTCGGGGTGTTCATAAAATAACCAAATTGTGATTAACCGGTTAAAAAATCATAACCACATTTTAGTTAACCAATTTAATAAAATAATTTTAAAAATCATATCCATATTATTCAAAAGTAGTTAACCAAAACCAAATTTTAAAAATCGGTTTTTAACTGGTTAATCAAAATCAAAATCAAATTTTATTTAACTCTTGTGTTCAAATTAGTTAACCAATTTTTTTATAAAAATCGATTTTTAATCGGTTTTTAACTGGTTAAAAACTAATTTTTAATTTTTTTTGAAAAATCCAATTTTTTATGTAAAAAATAGGTTTTAAAAAAAACTGATTATTTTTAAAACGGGTTTTTATTTTTATAACTGATTAAAAATCGATTTTTAAATTTTCTAACCATTTAATAACCAATTTTATCACATAAAACCAATTTGGTTGATTAACTAAATTATATTTTTGGCTAACCCAAAAACATGTTTGGTATTTGGATTAACCAAACCTTGAACAACCCTATTGAATATAATGCACAAGCGGAGAAATGTAAAAAATTTATTTCCAATAACTATGTTAAATGATGGACAAATAAGAAATAGGAGAATTACTAGAGTCAGCATTCATCCACTATTATCGAATGAAAAATTACCATATGAAGGCTTGCTACCCTCGAGTAAGTTAAAGGAGATACTATCTAGCACTAAAATACATGTTTAAAACTTCAAATTAATAAGAGGCCAAAGCAAATGGTACTCATTTTGTGCGTATTTAGTTATAATCGATGAAAAATATAGATGAGAGTATCAATAACAGACAGCCAGCATAATTTGTCATTCCAAACAGATTGTCTGAAAAATACATACAACCACATAAATAAGAATTCATATCATCATGAGAATAAGAACTAATGACAAGATAGCCCTAGATTTTGTGCTTGTCAACTAAAGATGAAATCCTTGTGTTTCTTACTTGTCATTATAATAAGAATCTTTATATGGAACAAGTACAATAAAAAAGACATGTGTTTATACTAATATAAGAATAAAATTAGCCAAAAATATAAAGTATAATCCTACATTTTTCCGCAATCGGCTTTTCCTTGCAGCCTCATGATTCTGAGCAAGCCTGCGAAGAGTCCGCAACAATGAAAAATAATCATGTAACTAAAAAGAAAAAAAAGATCACCCTTACGGTAAAAATTAGAATGAAATAAATTGTCAATTTGAACATATGTATGGAAATAGACGCTAAGATGTTGTGCATCTCTTGAGCGGATCAATGTGATTACATATATCTTTGGGTTGCTAAAATGGAGATTTATTCTTCGAGATGTAAATTACCTTCTGATCTATTTTATCATTTGATCTGCACTTGAGTCTGAAGCCACAACAGCAAGGATTGACTTCCATCAAACTGCATAAATGTCATATTGTCAATAATATCAGTAGAAAAGGCATCTTCTCTGCTTTGTGCCTTTGTGGAACCAGAAAGGAAAAGAATTTTCATTTATTCTCATGCATTATGTTTTTCTTCTCAATAAATTTTAAACTCAAACGCAAGGAGAGCAAGCAAAGGATTACATAGACACTACTAAGACTCATCATGCTTGGCACCCAGATCAACAGCCTCATTACATTCAAAAGCTATTTAGAGTTTTAGATCCAGATCAAGCACAGTTGAATCCATGAAGAAGTTCTACCAGAACCGGTTCCAGTATATGTAAACATCAGATATGTACTTGCGATTTATCAATTGAACTTAGGAAAACAACTAACATGACAAGAAAAGGAAACATCTGTAGAAATATCAGCTCTAGGCCTGGCATCGGCCATGGCAGACCTTACCTATTTTTCTGTATCACCACTTGGTATTATAACTTGATTTGTTGATGGTAACTTCTGTGCCAACAAGCTCAGTCTGTCTTCTAGGTACGTAAATGGGCTTCTGTCAACTGAAATTGACAACTAAATTAAAACAAGAAAATGATAGAAACGTTACAAATAAGTGGATTGTACACAGATACCAAACACATTATTTACCAAGCTGAAAATCAATTAGGTAAAAAGAACTTGAGATATTTACCCTATCAGAAGTGCCAAGGTGGACAGGACCAGGAGAAATCATTTGACTACTTACTTTCAACGAGTTGTTTATAGGATCTAAATCATATACCACAAAAAATAATTAGAAAATGAAAGGATAGAGCATGATTGCTACAAATATCATATTCCTATACATATAGCTCATCACCAAAGTAATGACATATATGCATTTACGCTGTCTTTTTAACAAGCATCGTCAGATATTTCCAAACAATATCTGCAAATGAATAAACAAAGTTCCCTTTTAGGTCAATAATCAATTTCAAGCATTCTAAAATGCAAGAACACATCCTTTTATTAGTTTTTACAGTTTGATTCTAAATAAGGTAACACGAAACAAGAACCAATGTCAATTCATATACCATAAACTAGTGCATCGATACTGCTCAAATCTCCATCAATACTCAAGCAAAGCTACCTCAAATACTGCATTACATTAATACTAGAAATATAAGTTAGTACTTCCTACAACACATGGGGACACATCAAGTGTACCAAATAAGTTCAAGTTCTATTATCGATAGAAAAAGTAAAAAGCAATATGAAAAGTATAAGAGAAAACGAGTCAAATGACAGAGTTGTCCTAGCTCAATAAATTCGACTTCAATCATTGAATGCAACCTATACAAAACATTAATAAAAGGGAATTAGTAAAAGGGACAAAATTAGCAAGTCACACAATCTGGATCATCCTCAATCTGCCATTCCAGTTTCAGGGGCCAAAACAAGAGACTCGACTACACTAGAACCATCCCGGATTCTTCATTATTTGTAGATGCACAAACAGGGGCATCAAAACCAGGACTTGATGTTTTTCCCTGAGCAGGTAAAGTAGATTTACCTGCTGCAGTTGGTGTTATTCCACCTCCAATGTCCTTTCTTTTTTTCATCTTCTACTAATTTTTATCACTGTTATGTCTTTTATGCTGATCATAAACCAAACAAAAATTTCCATTACGATATCATAAAAATAACATTGTTCAAAAATTCAATACACAATGAGCCGAATCACCATATAATGAAATTCTAGACATAGTTATAGGATGATGTACCTTAGTGAGCATGTCAAGATGGCTGCTATTATTCATTTTCGTAATCGGCTACTGACTCATTAAGTATTCTACCAGAATTCTTAGGACAACTTTTGTTGTAGTGCCCTGACACCACAGTTTGAAAACTTTCTCTGTTGTCATCATCTAAATTACCACCAACGGATCAACAATGTAGTCATCATCTAAATTACCATTGTGTGGATTTACACCTCATTTTTGGAGTTTTGTAATTGTGTTGACAACATCATCGATTGCTTCAGCAAAATTACTTGAGTTCTTACATGCAACATCCATCAACCTAGACACTAAGCACCTAACACACCCAAACAAAACTTAAGTACCTTATCAGAATCACTTGGATCATCAATAGTTGACTTCATAAAATCACTCTTGGCATTCTTTGTCCATCGCTTGTACACTAAGCCTTCTGAAGTAATTTCAACATGTTTGTGCTTTAAGCATTCAAATATGGCATGCAAGGAATTCTTCGATTTTCGAACCACATACACTCACAACGAAGTATTCCTTCAACTCTGTCAAACTCAACCACATGTTCAATCTATGACATTCCAAAATTGTTACACTTGAAAAATAGTTTTCCACCATCTTGAATTACCAGGTCTACGTTCATAGCACAAGCGCCTTTAATTTCCTTCCTAACCTCCTAAAAAATGTTACAAATGAAAGTATTTGTGTAAGACCCAGAACTTTTGAAAAGTCTTATTATGATCAAAGTTTAAATTATATAGTTATCTACAGTTTTAAATTCAGAAATTATTTTATTTTATTAAAGATAATTAAAGCAAGTTTCGATTAATTGAATTTGAAATAAATTAAGATTATTATCCAATTTTACAATTATTGAATTATTTTCTATATTTAAATTATAAAGTTGGTAGTTATGAAATAATAAGAATTTTATATGATTTGGACTAAATAATTAATATTTTAAGATATTAATACTGCTGTTTTGGAAAATAAAGAAATTAAGTATATTATTTCTAAGTTTTGGATTTGAACATTTTATTGGAAATAATTTGTAAAATTGATAAACAAATAGTATTTTTATACATTATTATTGTTGGATTAAAATTTATTTCTAATTACTATATTATCCCTATTTTTATCTGAAATTACTAAACTAACCGTAACCCTAATTTACACAACACAACACCCTTACCCTGCTTCATCACCCTCAGCCGTCACCCCCTAACACCCTCTTCCTTACTCTCAGCGGCACACAAATCAAACACACACACACACACAGACACACACACACACACACACACACACACACACACACACACACACACAGAGGAGAGTGCGTCGACCAGGAAGGGTGCTGTCGCCGCCAGGTGGCCGCCGTTGATCCCATCACTTGCGTCGTTGCTAGCCGTGCCATCACAGGGAGAGATCGGGTAGAATTGGGGAAACAGGGGAAGGGGCCGCGGAGAAGGGGAGGAGGAGAGGAAGAAGATCGCGCCGGCGTGCTGGGCTCTACCGCCGCCATCGCGTCATCACCGTCGACCCTGCGAGTTGCCATCCGGTCACTGTCGTTGAAGCTCTGCGTCGCTGTCCAACCCGCCGCTCCTCGCCGCCAGTTGCCATTCATCTTCATCGCCGCCAGCTAATAGGGGATTGACGTGCGAAGGAGGGAAGGCCATGGTCAGCCTCGTCGCGTTCGCATTCGGTCACCTCTGCTTCCGTGTCTCCCAACGGCGCCGCAGCACACGAGCCGGAGGAACTCGTCCCTGCTAAGCCGCCGCCGCCACTGCTAGGGTTTGTCGCCGACGAGGGTTGGCCGCTGGTGAGGAGAAGATGCTGCCGCATCTTCCAGTCGTCCCTATCGCCACCGTGCCGTTGAGAAGAAGGCCGTCTAGTCCCACAGAGTAAGAGAGAGAAAAGGCACGGGAGCAGAGGAGAGAGAGGGGAGGCCTGCGCCAGCCACCGCCGCTCCTGCCGCCCAAATCCCCGCTGCCATCGCCGAAAATCTCTGCCGGTAAGGGTTTTAATTGAGGTTTCTGTCTTTTTGGATTTGGAGAAGGTTTTGATACTGCGTGGTTATTATAGTTGATCAACCAGAGCTTCTGGCCTCTACCGGAGCTGTTGCCGAGTCGGTTCGGAATCGCAGCTGCTTCATTTTGTTATTTCGGTAAGTAATTATGTTTCGAAAGCCCTGCTTTAGTGTTCCATACATGTATTTGATGAGCGGATATTTTATACGCTTTTTGAGGGTAATTTCATGTAGTTTTTAGTATGTTTTAGTTAGTTTTTAGTATATTTTCATTAATTTCTAGGCAAAATTCATATTTCTGGACTTTACTATGATTTTGTGTGTTTTTCTGTGATTTCAGATATTTTCTGGCAGAAATTGAGGGAGTTGAGCAAAAATCTGATTCAGGCTGAAAAAGGACTGCAGATGCTGTTGGATTCTGACCTCCCTGCACTCAAAATAGATTTTCTGGAGCTACAGAAGTTCAAATGGCGCACTCTCAATTGCGTTGGAAAGTAGACATCCAGGGCTTTCCAGAAATATATAATAGTCCATACTTTGGGAAAGGATAAATGACATAAACTGGCGTTCAACGACAGTTTCATGTTGCTTTCTGGCGTTAAACGCCAAAAACAGGTTACAAGTTGGAGTTAAACGCCCAAAACAGGTTATAACTTAGCGTTTAACTCCAGAAACAGCCTAGGCACATGTAAAGCTCAAGTCTCAGCCCCAGAACACACCAAGTGGGCCCCAGAAGTGGATTTCTGCACTATCTATCATTGCTTATTCATTTTCTGTAAACCTAGGTTACTAGTTTAGTATTTAAACAACTTTTAGAGATTTATTTTGGATATCATGACATTTTTAGATCTGAACTTTGTACTCTTTGACGGCATGAGTCTCTAAACTCCATTGTTGGGGGTGAGGAGCTCTGCTGTGTCTCGATGAATTAATGCAATTATTTCTGTTTTCTATTCAAACACGCTTGTTTCTATCTAAGATGTTCATTCGCACTTCAATATGATGAATGTGATGATCCGTGACACTCATCACCATTCTCAATCTATGAACGCGTGCCTGACAACCACTCCCGTTCTACCTTCGATTGAATGAGTATCTCTTGGATTCCTTAATCAGAATCTTCGTGGTATAAGCTAGCATTCATTGGCAGCATTCTTGAGAGTTCGGAAAGTCTAAACCTTGTCTGTGGTATTCTGAGTAGGATTCAGAAATTGAATGACTGTGACGAGCTTCAAACTCACAAGGGTTGGGCGTAGTGACAGACGCAAAAGGATCAATGGATCCTATTCCAGCATGAGTGAGAACCGACAGATGATTAGCCGTGCGGTGACAGCGCACCTGGACCATTTTCACTGAGAGGACGGATGGTAGCCATTGACAACGGTGATCCACCAACACACAGCTTGCCATAGGAGGAACCTTGCGTGCGTGAAGAAGAAGACAGGGGGAAAGCAGAGATTCAGAAGACAAAGCATCTCCAAAACTCCAACATATTCTCCATTACTGCATAACAAGTATTTATTTCATGCTCTTTTATTTTTCGCAATTCAAACTGATAATCATAATTAATCTCCTGACTAAGATTTACAAGGTAACCATAGATTGCTTCAAGCCAACAATCTTCGTGGGATCGACCCTTACTCACGTAAGGTATTACTTGGACGTCCCAGTGCACTTGCTGGTTAGTTGTGCAGAGTTGTGAAAAGTGTAAATCACAATTTCGTGCACCAAGTTTTTGGCGCTATTGCCGCGGATTGTTCGAGTTTGGACAACTGACGGTTTATTTTGTTGTTTAGATTAGGAAAAATCTTTCTTTTCGGTTTAGAGTCTTCTATTATTGTTTTTGGTTGAAATTTCTTTTTTTAAATCCTTATTTTTTTCTTTCTTTTTAAATTTTTTGAAATTTTTTTTAAATTAATAATTGAGTTTTTCTGTTTAAGTTAAGTTTCATATTTTAAGTTTGATGTCAATTGCATGTTTTTATTTTCTTTTAAATTTTCGAATTTGTGTTCATTGTTCTTTCTTAATCTTCAAGTTGTTCTTGTTTATTTTCCTTGTTTGATCTTTAGTTTTTCTTATTCTGTGTCTTTTCTTATTTTTCTTGTGCTTTTTCAAAATATCAGTTTTCAAAAATTTTTATTTATTAAATACCTTATTAAAACACGTTAAATTTATAGCTCAATTGGCTAGAGTGTTGTGCTTATGTTCTTGGTAATTGGCTGTCCTCTTTTCAAAACTTTTTCAAAAATAATTTTTCCTTGAATAAATCTTGTGCCAAACTTTAAGTTTAGTGTTCTCCTGTTAACTTTTCTTTAGTTTTCAAAAATTTTATTTTGGTTTTCTAAAAATTTTAAGTTTGGTGTTCTTTCTTCATGTTCTTGTGTTCTTGTGAGTCTTCAAAGTGTTCTTGAGTCTTCTTTGTATTTTGATCTTAAAATTTTTAAGTTTGGTGTTTCTTGGTGTTTTTCCTCCAAAATTTTCGAAAATAAGGAGCATTGGATCTAAAAATATTAAGTTTTATGTCTTTTCATTGTTTTTTTCTTTCCTCATTGAATTCAAAAATATCTTTTCTTTTTATTTTAACTGATTTTCGAAAATTACCTTTAAAAATTCAGATTTTTATTTTAAAAATCAAATCTTTTCAAAATTAAAAAATCATATTCAAAAAATTTTCAAATCTCTTCAATTAATTAGTCAATTCAACATTCAAATTTCTTTTTATTTTATTTTTCTTTTAATTTTTGAAATCTATATTTTATTTTCTAATTATTTTAATTTATTTTATTTCATTTTTTCGGTTATTTTTAATTAAATAAAAAAAATAAAAATATATTTTACTTGCAATTCACATGATCTCCCTTTTTCCGTCATGGATCTAAGTGGAAATGAACAGTCCAGAAGGACTCTGGGGTCATATGCTAACCCCACTACTGCTGCATATGGGAGTAGTATCTATATACCCTCCATCAAAGCAGGCAGTTTTGAGCTAAATCCTCAGCTCATTGTCATGGTGCAGCCAAACTGCCAGTATTCCGGTCTTCCACAGGAAGAACCTACTGAGTTTCTGGCACAATTCTTGCAAATTGCTGACACAGTATGTGACAAGGAGGTAGATCAGGATGTATACAGACTGTTACTGTTTTCGTTTGCTGTAAAAGATCAAGCTAAAAGGTGGTTAAACAACCAACCCACAACAAGCATAAGAACATGGAAACAGTTATCAGACAAATTCCTGAATCAATATTTCCCTCCAAAAAGGATGACACAGCTAAGGCTGGGCATCCAAGGCTTTAAACAAAAGGATGATGAATCCCTTTATAATGCCTGGGAGAGGTACAGAGGGATGCTAAGGAAATGCCCCTCTGAAATGTTTTCAGAGTGGGTGCAGTTAGACATCTTCTACTATGGGCTTACAGAAGGAGCTCAGATGTTCCTAGATCACTCAGCTGGTGGATCTATACACATGAGGAAAACTATTGAAGAGGCTCAAGAGCTTATTGATATAGTTGCCAGAAATCAGTATCTGTACATAAGCAGTGAGTCCTCCATAAAAGAAGAAGCCAAAGCAGTGTCTACTGAACTTGGTCCTCCAGAACAAGTTGCTGAACTCAATCAACAATTGTGCTTTCTAATAAAACAGCTAGCATAATTCAAGGAGATGCTACAAGACACTAAAAATACTAATAAAAATATGGAGGCACAATTGAATCAGACAAAATAGCAATTATCAAGGCAGATAACAGAAGAGTGCCAGGCAGTCCAATTAAGAAGTGGGAAAATATTAAATACTTCGCTTCAGAACAGCAGAAAGCCAAGGAAAGAACAACTGACAGAGGATGAGCAGAATATCATCCAGAATCCTTGTGAGGACAGTAAGGGCCCATAGAGGAATGATTCTGGCTCTCAAATGCCAAAAAGGATGCAGAGCTGGCGTTAAACGCCCAACCCATGCTCAGTTCTGGCGTTCAAACGCCACAAACAAGCAAGAAGTTGGTGTTAAACGCCCAAAGGAAGCTCAGTTCTGGCGTTCAAATGCCAGGAACAGGTAAGGAGTTGGCGTCCAACGCCAATCCAGCTTCCACCCCTGGCATTCAAACGCCAGCGAGGGATCAGACACATACAAGTGCTGATAATAACCCCTCTAAAAAGTCTTTCCCAAACACCTCTGTAGGAAATAAACCTGCAGCAACCAAGGTTGAGGACTACAAAGCCAAGATGCCTTATCCTCAAAAACTCCGCCAAGAGGAGCAGGATAAGCAATTTGCTCGCTTTGCAGACTATCTCAGGACTCTTGAAATAAAGATTCAGTTTGTAGAGGCACTTGAGCAAATACCTTCTTATGCCAAGTTCATGAAAGAGATCTTGAGTCATAAGAAGGATTGGAGAGAAACTGAAAGAGTTCTCCTCACTGAAAAATGCAGTGCAATCATTCTGAAAAGCTTCCCAGAAAAGCTTAAAAATCCCGGGAGCCTCATGATACCATGCACATTAGAGGGTAATTGCACCAAGACAGCTCTATGTGATCTTGGGGCAAGTATCAATCTAATACCTGCATCCACTATCAGAAAGCTTGGTTTAACTGAAGAAGTCAAACCAACCCGGATATGTCTCCAACTTGCTGATGGCTCCATTAAATACCCATCAGGCGTGATTGAAGACATGATTGTCAGGGTTGGGCCATTCGCCTTCCCTACTGACTTTGTAGTGCTGGAAATGGAGGAGCACAAGAGTGCTACTCTCATTCTAGGAAGACCTTTCCTAGAAACTGGACGAACTCTCATTGATGTCCAAAAGGGGGAAGTAACCCTGAGAGTCAATGAGGATGAGTTTAAGTTGAATGCTATCAAAGCCATGCAGCATCCAGACACACCAAAAGACTGCATGAAAGTTGATCTTATTGACTCTTTAGTAGAGGAGATCAACATGGCTGTGGGTCTCGAATCAGAGCTGGAAGACATCTTTAAAGATGTTCAGCCTGATCTGGAGGATTCAGAGGAAGTGAAAGAGTCTCTGGAAATTTCTCAGGAAGAGGAAAAACCTCCTAAACTCGAGCTCAAACCATTACCACCATCCCTGAAATATGCATTTCTGGGAGAAGGTGACACTTTTCCAGTGATAATAAGCTCTGGTTTGAATTCACAGGAAGAGGAAGCACCACTTCAAGTGCTAAGGACACACAAGACAGCTCTTGGGTGGTCCATAAGTGACCTTAAGGGCATAAGCCCAGCTAGATGCATGCATAAGATCCTATTGGAGGATGATGCTAAGCCAGTGGTTCAACCACAGAGGCGGTTAAATCCAGCCATGAAGGAAGTGGTGCAGAAAGAGGTCATTAAGTTACTGGAGGCTGGGATTATTTATCCTATTTTCGATAGCCCCTGGGTGAGCCCTGTTCAAGTTGTCCCCAAAAAGGGAGGCATGACAGTGGTTCATAATGAAAAAAATGAACTGGTTCCTACAAGAACAGTTACAGGGTGACGCATGTGTATTGACTACAGAAGGCTCAATACAGCCACCAGAAAGGATCATTTTCCTTTACCATTCATAGACCAGATGCTAGAGAGACTAGCAGGTCATGATTTTTACTGATTTTTGGATGGCTATTCAGGTTACAACCAAATTGCAGTAGATCCCCAAGATCAAGAGAAAACTGCATTTACATATCCATATGGAGTATTTGCCTACAGAAGAATGCCATTTGGGCTGTGTAATGCACCTGCAACCTTTCAGAGATGCATGCTCTCTATTTTCTCTAATATGGTGGAAAAATTTCTGGAAGTCTTCATGGATGACTTCTCAGTATATGGAGACTCATTCAGCTCCTGTCTTGATCACCTGACACTAGTTCTGAAAAGATGCCAAGAGACTAACCTGGTTTTAAACTAGGAAAAATGTCACTTTATAGGTGACTGAAGGGATTGTCCTTGGACATAAAATTTCAAACAAGGGAATAGAGGTGGATCAAGCTAAAGTGGAAGTAATTGAAAAATTACCACCACCTGCCAATGTTAAGGCAATCAGAAGCTTTCTGGGGCATGCAGGATTCTATAGGAGGTTTATAAAGGATTTTTCAAAAATCGCAAAACCTTGAGCAATCTACTAGCTGCTGACACGCCATTTGTGTTTGACACAGAGTGTCTGCAGGCGTTTGAAACTCTAAAATCTAAGCTGGTCACAGCACCAGTTATTTCTGCACCAGACTGGACATTACCATTCGAATTGATGTGTGATGCCAGTAATCATGCAATTGGTGCAGTATTGGGGCAGAGGCATGACAAGCTCCTGCATGTCATTTATTATGCTAGCCGTGTTTTAAATGACGCCCAAAAAAATTACACAACCACAGAAAAAAAATTGCTTGCAGTGGTTTATGCCATTGACAAGTTTAGATCATACTTAGTAGGATCAAAAGTGATTGTGTACACTGACCATGCTGCTCTTAAATATCTACTTACAAAGCAGGATTCAAAACCCAGGCTCATAAGATGGGTGTTGCTTCTGCAAGAGTTTGATATAGAAATAAGAGACAGAAAAGGGACAGAAAACCAAGTAGCTGATCACCTATCCCGAATAGAACCAGTAGAAAGGGCGTTCTTCCCCTCTATTGAGATCTCTGAAACCTTTTCGGATGAGCACTTGTTTGCAATTCAGGAAACACCTTGGTTTGTAGACATAGCAAATTATAAAGCTGCAAGGTTCATACCCAAGGAATACAGCAGGCAACAAAAGAAAAAATTAATTACTGATGTAAAGTACTACTTGTGGGATGAACCCTATCTCTTTAAGAGATGTGCAGACGAAATAATCCGTAGGTGTGTGCCCAGAGAAGAAGCACAGAAGATCTTATGGCATTGCCATGGGTCACAATATGGAGGTCATTTCGGAGGTGAGCGAACAGCCACCAAGGTCCTCCAATGTGGTTTCTACTGGCCTAACCTTTATTAAGATTCCCGAGAGTTTGTACGTAACTGTGACAGTTGCCAGAGAGCTGGTAATCTGCCTCATGGTTACGCCATGCCTCAACAAGGGATCTTGGAGATTGAGTTGTTTGATGTATGGGGTATTGACTTCATGGGGCCTTTCCCACCATCATACTCAAACACTTATATTCTGGTGGCAGTTGACTATGTATCCAAATGGGTAGAGGCCGTTGCCACACCCACTAATGATACTAAGACAGTGCTAAAGTTCTTCCAAAAACATATCTTCAGCAGATTTGGTGTCCCTAGAGTGATAATCAGTGATGGGGGCACCCACTTCTGCAACAAACAGCTTTACTCTGCCATAGTCCGGCATGGAATTAGCCACAAAGTGGCAACTCCATATCATCCACAGACAAATGGGCAAGATGAAGTCTCTAATAGAGAACTGAAAAGAATCCTGGAAGGGACTGTAAGTACCTATAGAAAGAATCGGGCAAGAAGCTTGGATGATGCTCTGTGGGCCTACAGAACAGCATTCAAGACTCCTATAGGGACCTCTCCATACCAGCTTGTGTATGGTAAGGCCTGTCATCTGCCCGTGGAACTGGAATACAAAGCCTACTAGACAACTAGATACCTCAACTTTGATGCCAAATTAGCTGGAGAAAAAATATTGCTCCAGCTGAATGAGCTAGAGGAATTCAGACTCACTGCTTTCGAAAATGCCAAGCTTTACAAAGAGAAAGCAAAAAGGTGGCATGACAGAAAGCTTTCATCTAGAGTCTTTGAACCAGGACAGAAGGTTCTGCTGTTTAACTCTAGGCTCAGGCTATTCCCTGGGAAACTAAAATCCTGGTGGAGGGGACCATATGTGATTACAAGTGTGTCACCATATGGCTATGTGGAGCTTCAAGACACTGATTCTAATAAGAAGTTCATTGTTCATAGATAGAGAATCAAACATTATCTTGAAGGCAATGTTAAGCAAGAATGCTCAAAGCTGAGGCTAGATTAAAAAGCTCAGCAAGGTCCAGCTAAAGACAATAAAGAAGCGCTTGCTGGGAGGCAACCCAGTCATTAGCAAAACTCTTTCTATTATTTTATTTTATTCTATTCTTCATTTTATTTATTTTTAAAGAATATAAGGTCAATATTAACAAGGTAAAGAATCAATTGCATAAGTTCACAGGGCTACAGAAGGATTCAGAGCACAAAACAGGAAAAAGGAGCTCACTGGCAAGAAAATGCCAGTAAGAGGCACAAGTGGGCGTTAAACGCCCAAAAGGAGCATCTATTGGGCGTTTAACGCCAGTAGAGATAGCCATCTGGGCGTTAAACGCCAGAAAGAAGCAACTTCTGGGCGTTTAACGCCAGATTTACAGCATCCTGGGCGTTCAGAAAAACACCCAGTGACAAAGGAGTTTCTGGCATTTAACGCCAGCTGGAAGCAACAGCTGGGCGTTAAACGCCCAAACCAAGCACCAAGTGGGCGTTAAATGCCCAAAACATGCAGCAGTTGAGCGTTTAACGCCAGGATTGTGGGGGAGTAGGCAATTTCGTTTTCAATTCAAATTTTTTCCATTTTTTATGTTTCAATTCATGATTTTTTTTTGCACAAAGATGTTACAAATCCTAATTTTTCAAATCCTTTTTCAAAAGATATCAAATGTATCTTAATTCATAAACCCTTTTTTTTAATCCTCTTCAAATTATTTTCAAATCCTTTTTCAAAACAAATCTATCTCTTTTCCTTCTACAATCTTTTCAACTCATCAATATCTTTTCCAAATCTTCACAACATCTTTTTCAAAACAAAGTTATCTTTTTCAAATATCTTACATATTATTCATATCTTTTAAAATTTTAAAGTGCATCATTTTCCTATCATACTTATCTTTTACAAATCATATCTTTTATCATATCTTCTTCAAAATTTTTGAAAACCCACCCTCCGTCCCATTAAATCCTAGTTTGGCCTCCCCCCACCTCCACAATTCAGACTTGGCTCTCCTCATATCCCTCTCCTTTCTTTTCTTTTGCTTGAGGACAAGCAAACCTCTAAGTTTGGTGTGTTTATCTGTGATCACTAAGCCAATATCCACTAAGATCATGGCTCCTAAGGGAAAACAAACTAACTCAAGAGGAAAGAAAAAGAATATTCCAAAATCACTTTGGAATCAAGGGAAGTTCTTAACCAAAGAACATTCAGACCATTACTACAAAATAATGGGTCTAAGGTGAGTGATCCCGGAAGTTAAATTCGATCTGAAAGAAGACGAATATCCAGAGATTCAAGAGCAAATTTGAAACAGGAGCTGGGAAGTCCTAGCTAATCCTGAAACAAAGGTGGGAAGAAACATGGTTCAGGAATTCTATGCAAATCTGTGACAGACGGACAGGCAGAGAATAGCGGGAACCGCATTCTATGACTATAGAACTCTGGTCAGAGGGAAGATTGTTCACACCCACCCTGACAAAATAAGGGAGATCTTCAAGCTGCCTCAACTGCAAGATGACCCAGACTCCTTTAATAGGAGAATGATGAGATCAAACCTGAACTTGGACAAGATCCTAGAGGACATATGCCTCCCTGGAGCTAAATGGACAACCAACACAAAGGGTGCCCCGAACCAACTCAAAAGAGGAGATCTCAAACCAGTCGCCAGAGGCTGGCTGGACTTCATTGGGTGCTCTATATTGCCCACTAGCAACCGCTCTGAGGTCACCATCAGAAGAGCAGTGATGATTCATTGCATTATGCTGGAAAAAGAAGTGGAAGTTCATCAGCTGATTGCTTGTGAGCTTTACAAGATTGCAAATAAGAACTCCAAAGATGCCAGACTGGCTTATCCAAGCTTGGTCTCTCTGTTATATAAAGATGCTGGTATAAAAATGGGAGTGGATGAGTACATCCCAGTTGAGCTACTAATCACCAAAAAGTCTATGGAAGGACAACAAGTGCAGGACAAACCATCAAGAGAAGAGCACAGGAGTTCCTCCCAGAAATCCCTCAAATTGAATACTGGGAGCGCCTAGAAGCATCTGTCACCAAGTTGCAAGAAGCTGTGGATCAACTGAAGGAAGAACAGCAAAATCAAAACAGCATGCTCTGCAAACTGCTTAGAGAAAAAGAAGAGCAAGGGCGTGAACTGAAGGAATTGAAGCGCCAGAAGCTATCTCTTGAAGGGCCAAGCACTCCACAGACTAAAGAGGCATCCGCCTCCCAAATTCAAGGTTGTTGAGTTCTAATCTTAGCCTTAACTCTGTGATAATTGTTCTTATTAGAAATTTACCTTAGAAGTTATACATGAGTAGTAGTAATTAGTATCTCTATTATGATTTTATCTCCAATTAAGCTATAATTTATTTTTTTTATCATCATCAAACATGAATAAAATAGCATATTTTTATCATAAGGAGGCAATATTTTTTCGAGTTCTTAATAAGAAAAATTCTAATTATCTATATGTGGTGGCAATGCTTTTTGTCTTTTGAATGAACGTCTGAACAGTGCATATTTTTTATATTGAATTTTATGAATGTTAAAATTGTTGGCTCCTGAAAGAATGATGAACAAGAGAAATGTTATTGATGATTTGAAAAATCATGAAATTGATTCTTGAAGCAAGAAAAAGCAGCAAAAAAAAAAAGAAAGAGAGAGAGAGAAGGAGCAGTAGAAAAGCCAATAGCCCTTAAAACCAAAAGGCAAGGGTAAAAAGGATCTAAGGCTTTGAGCATTAATGGATAGGAGGGCCTAAAATGAATAAAATCCTGGCCTAAGCGGATAAACTAAGCTGTCCCTAACCATGTGCTTGTGGCGTGAAGGTGTCAAGTGAAAACTTGAGACTGAGCGGTTAAAGTCAAGGTCCAAAGCAAAAACAGAGTGTGCTTAAGAACTCTGGACACCTCTAATTGGGGACTTCAGCAAAGCTAAGTCACAATCAAAAAGGTTTACCCAATTATGTGTCTGTGGCATTTATGTATCCGGTGGTAATATTGGAAGACAAAGTGCTTAGGGCCACGGCCAAGACTCATAAAATAGCTGTGTTCAAGAATCAACATACTAAACTAGGAGAATCAATAATACTATCTGAATTCTGAGTTCCTATGGATGGAAATCATTCTGAATTTCAAAGGATAAAGTGAGATGCCAAAACTGTTCGGAAGCAAAAAGCTACTAGTCCCGCTCATTTGATCAGAATCTGAGCTTCACTTAAAACTCTGAGATATTATTGCTTCTTGATTTCTCTTCATCCTATTTTATTTGTCTAGTTGCTTGGGGACAAGCAACAGTTTAAGTTTGGTGTTGTGATGAGCGGATATTTTATACGCTTTTTGAGGGTAATTTCATGTAGTTTTTAGTATGTTTTAGTTAGTTTTTAGTATATTTTCATTAATTTCTAGGAAAAATTCATATTTCTGGACTTTACTATGAGTTTGTGTATTTTTCTGTGATTTCAGGTATTTTCTGGCTGAAATTGAGGGAGCTGAGCAAAAATCTGATTCAGGCTGAAAAAGGACTGCAGATGATGTTGGATTCTGACCTCCCTGTACTCGAAATGGATTTTCTGGAGCTACAGAAGTCCAAATATCGCTCTCTTAATTGCGTTGGAAAGTAGACATCTAGGGATTTCCAGCAATATATAATAGTTCATACTTTGAACAAGGATAAATGACGTAAACTGGCGTTCAACGACAGTTTCATGTTGCATTCTGGCGTTAAACGCCAAAAACAGGTTACAAGTTGGAGTTAAACGCCCAAAACAGGTTACAACTTGGCGTTTAACTCCAGAAACAGCCTAGGCACGTGTAAAGCTCAAGTCTCAGCCCCAGCACACACCAAGTGGGCCCCAGAAGTGGATTTCTGCACTATCTATCATTGCTTATTCATTTTCTGTAAACCTAGGTTACTAGTTTAGTATTTAAACAACTTTTAGAGATTTATTTTGGATATCATGACATTTTTAGATCTGAACTTTGTACTCTTTGACGGCATGAGTCTCTAAACTCCATTGTTGGGGGTGAGGAGCTCTGCTGTGTCTCGATGAATTAATGCAATTATTTATGTTTTCTATTCAAGCACGCTTGTTTCTGTCTAAGATGTTCATTCGCACTTCAATATGATGAATGTGATGATCCGTGACACTCATCACCATTCTCAATCTATGAACGCATGCCTGACAACCACTCCCGTTCTACCTTCGATTGAATGAGTATCTCTTGGATTCCTTAATCAGAATCTTCGTGGTATAAGCTAGCATTCATTGGCAGCATTCTTGAGAGTTCGGAAAGTCTAAACCTTGTCTGTGGTATTCTGAGTAGGATTCAGAAATTGAATGACTGTGACGAGCTTCAAACTCACAAGGGTTGGGCGTAGTGACAGACGCAAAAGGATCAATGGATCCTATTCCAGCATGAGTGAGAACCGACAGATGATTAGCCGTGCGGTGACAGCGCACCTGGACCATTTTCACTGAGAGGACGGATGGTAGCCATTGACAACGGTGATCCACCAACACACAGCTTGCCATAGGAGGAACCTTGCGTGCGTGAAGAAGAAGACAGGGGGAAAGCAGAGATTCAGAAGACAAAGCATCTCCAAAACTCCAACATATTCTCCATTACTGCATAACAAGTATTTATTTCATGCTCTTTTATTTTTCGCAATTCAAACTGATAATCATAATTAATCTCCTGACTAAGATTTACAAGGTAACCATAGATTGCTTCAAGCAAACAATCTCCGTGGGATCGACCCTTACTCACGTAAGATATTACTTGGACGACCCAGTGCACTTGCTGGTTAGTTGTGCGGAGTTGTGAAAAGTGTGAATCACAATTTCGTGCACCAGTAACCTTACGATATTAATGTTCTTAGGATTTAGTAACTGAGGTTGCTTGTTGTAATTTAGAGCTGTTTATGCTGCCGCAAAAATGTGTAGGGCTGTGCTTTGAAGCTGCTGTTGATTTTGGGTCGAGACGAAAAGAACTCTGTGAGGCATTTGGGCTATGGTTTTACGTATTGAGGTTGGGGCTTTTCTAAAAAGCTATTTTTTATCTGGAATTGTTATAAATGGATACTGGTGTGAGAATTATATACTTTTAGTGATTGTACCTGTCTTATGTATTGTTTGGCTACTTTGGATGGATATGATTATATGTTTTGATTAGATTATTGATTGGTTTTGATAAATGAATTGTTGCTGAACTGTTTCTTTAAAGTTTTGGAAATGAGTTTAATCGGTTGATAGTGATTTGATTTTGAAACAGTTTCCTTGAGATATGAAAATGAGGTACTGTTGGATTTAGCTTGCTTTTGAACTGATTTTGGATTTGGACCATTGAAAGCGATTGTGGAATGGTTTAGTTGGGACCCGAACCGGGAGGCAAAGTCCAAGTTTTAGGGGAGGTGCTGCCGAAATTTCTATAAAAATCCTAGACCTTGCTTGAAAAGTTATTTATAAAGGTTTGGATTTGAGAAATTGTACTATTTGGTTTATTAAGAAAATATTTATGTTTTCGAGCTTAGTTTATTTAAGTAAACTATATGTCTTGAGTTCGACTTATTTAGAAATGAATTATTTTACCATTTGAATCACTAAATGAAAGTATTATGTTCTAATATTGATTTTTATATAAAAAAGGACTTTGCTTTGGGTTAGACTTAAAGATTTCGTTCAGAGGAGCTTTTAGTGATTTTAAAAGAAATTGGACTTTGACTGAATAATTGCGTTTGTGAAATTTTGGAAGAAGTCAGAGAATTGGTTTTAAGGAGGAACCTGAAAGTGGTTTTAGTTTAAATGAATCGGTTTCATTTCAAGTGAATTGACTTTGGATTGGGTTGGGACTTCTGACTTTATATGATCTGGTTTTATAATAAACTCTGTTTTTATTTGCTTAAACCAAGGATCTATGATTTTAAGATTTTCAATTAATTTTTAAGAAATTGAGATAGATTGTCCTTCCCTAAAGTCTTGAGACTCGGCTGAGAAATTTAATTATCGAATCCTATATTAGGATGAATGATTTTGAATCCTTCAAAGGAGATTTTAATTTGGCTTGGTCTTAGAATTTTGGAAATATAATGCTGAGGGTGACTTTGTTTTATAAAAGAGAAAGTTACATTTGAGGAAAAGTAGATATGAGCCTGAAAAGATTTGTGAAATGGGAATTTTAAAGCCAAGGCTGGAAAGGATTGATTTTCGATTTCAAAGTAAATTGAATTGAGAAAAAGTGATTTATGGCTTGAATAATGATTTTATGAGTTTGATGATGTTGGATGGTGGAAGTGCTTTATGTTATGAGTCGGAATGGCTGTATATGATAATTAATATGTTATGAGCCGGATGGCTGAGTATGAATATGAATGATTTTGAGCTGATAAAGTGATTGTTGCACTTCCAATTATCTGAGATACGAGTTTCCCTGGGTGAAAGCAGTGGCTAGCCACCACGTGCTCCACGTTGAGACTCGATACTCTGCTGACACTATCTCGTAAGTGTGGCCGAACACTGTGAAAGTTCTGGATGAGCTCGCCCCTGTGAATATACACCAGTGAGGGTGTTGGAGGTGAATTATGATTATGATTGTGAATAACTCGAGTTGGGAATGCACGACAGAGGGACAGTCCAATGGTTAGCTACCAGGACTTGTCGGGTTGGCTTCATAACCGATAGATGAGACTCATCATCCACTAGGACAGGCATTCATCATTTGCATTTATGTGACATTGTTTGGGTGTACATATTGTACTTGGTTTGTCTATGTGATTAAATGTGTTTAATTATTAATTACTCTACTTGATGTAACTGCTTGTTTGTGCTTGAGCTTCCTACTTGTGTTTGCCACTGAAATTCTGTTGGATTATGGTGGATTGGCTGTTGTTGGATTGTTTGGGCCTAGGGCCGTGGTTGATATGAGATGGGCCGATGGTTGGTTTCGATTTTGTGTTTCTGGTTTAGAAAAGTATGAAAAATTAATCTGGTTCAGCATAGATGATGAGCGGATACTTTATACACTTTTTGGCATTATTTTTACATAGTTTTTAGTATGATTTAGTTAGTTTTTAGTATATTTTTATTAGTTTTTAAATAAAAATCACATTTCTGGATGTTACTATGAGTTTGTGTGTTTTTCTGTGATTTCAGGTAATTTCTGGCTGAAATTGAGGGACTTGAGCAAAAATCTGATTCAGGGGTTGAAGAAGGACTGCAGATGCTGTTGGATTTTAACCTCCCTGCACTCGAAGTGGAATTTCTGGAGCTATAGAAATCCAATTGGTGCGCTCTCAATTGCGTTGGAAAGTAGACATCCAGGGCTTTCCAGAAATATATAATAGTCTACACTTTGCACGAGTTTTGATGATGTAAACTGGCGTTCAAACGCCAATTCCCTACCCTATTCTGGAGTTAAACGCCAGAAACAGGTTGCAAATCAGAGTTAAACGCCAGAAACAGGCTACAACCTGGCGTTTAACTTCAAAAAGAGTCTCTACACACAAAAGCTCAATGCTCAACCCAAGAACACACCAAGTGGGTCCCGAAAGTAGATTTCTACATCATTTACTTATCTCTGTAAACCCTAGTAACTAGTTTAGTATAAATAGGACTTTTTACTATTGTATTCGAGGTCTTGGTCATTCTGGTTCCCCCTCTGGGGCTGAAGCCAATGAACACTATCATCACTTATGTATTTTCAATGATAGAGTTTCTACACACCATAGATTAAGGTGTGGAGCTCTGCTGTTCCTCATGAATTAATGCAAAGTACTATTGTTTCTTATTCAATTCAAGCTTATTTCTATTCTAAGATATCTGCTTGCACTTCAACATGATGAATATGATGATCCGTGACACTCATCACTATTCTCAACCTATGAACACGTGCCTGACAACCACTTCCGTTCTACCTTAGATCGAGCGTGTATCTCTTAGCCTCCATTCCGAAAGATCGGAGTCTTCGTGGTATAAGCTAGAATTATTGGCGGCCATTCCTGAGAACCCGAAAGTCTAAACCTTGTCTGTGGTATTCCGAGTAGGATCTGGGAAGGGATGACTGTGACGAGCTTCAAACTCGCGAGTGTTGGGCGTGTGACAGACGCAAAAGGATCAATGGATCCTATTCCAACATGATCGAGAACCGACAGATGATTAGCCATGCGGTGACAACGTATTTGGACCATTTTCACTGAGAGGACGGGAAGTAGCCATTGACAACGGTGATGCCCAACATACAGCTTGCCATGGAAAGGAATATGAATGATTGGATGAAAGTAGTAGGAAAGCAGAGGTTCAGAAGGAACAAAAGCATCTCCATACGCTTATCTGAAATTCTCACCAATGAATTACATAAGTATTTTATATTTTAATTATATTTTAATTATCGAATCTCCATAATCATTTGAATCCGCCTGACTGAGATTTACAAGGTGACCATAGCTTGCTTCAAACCGACAATCTCCGTGGGATCGACCCTTACTCACGTAAGGTTTATTACTTGGACGACCCAGTGCACTTGCTGGTTAGTTGTATTGGAGTTGTGAACAAGAATTTGAGATTATAAACGTGCGTACCAAGTTTTTGGCGCCGTTGCTAGAGATCACAATTTTGTGCACCAATAGATAAACCCTTTTGAAAGGCTTTTGAATTTTTAAGAAATGAACAGTTTTCCTCTTTCAGAAAATATTTCAGATATGTTGTATAGTAAACCTTTGCTTTTGAAAAGATGCATAAGGCGGTTGTTAATCACTGTAACAATTTTATCTCGTGTATCCTATTATAGTAATTCTGCAGCCCTATAGTGAGAACCCTTTCAAAGATGATGTTCTCACTCCCCTACAGGTCTCTTCTTTTTCAGGTTACGGACGATGAAGTTCGGAAGAGTTTATTTCTTTTCTGGTAGACGATATTTTTGTATTGTTTTAGTATTTATGTTTCCCTCGCCTTTAGTTTTGCAAGTCTTGTAAAAGGGATAGGATTGTGATATGAGATGTTTGTAAATTAATATGTATGTATATATATATATTTCCTGTGAGTATTGTAATTTATACTGTAAGTATGAATGTATGTTTTTGAAATATTCTATTTAAGTTTTAAACAGGCTAATATTTTAGTATTAAATATTATAAGAGTCGTCGGAATACCCGAGCTATCAGAGTGGCGCAGCCGGAAGTGTAACATTATGATAGTTAGGGTGTTACATTATGGTATCAGAGCAGTCTTTCCTGTAGAGCTTGAGGAATAGACTGACTATGCTTCAATTGCATACTCTGAGCGTTTGTCATGTAATAGGTCTTGTTCGGATAACAAGAATTGGAGCTTTATGCACATGACGGTCTATTGATTATTGCCATTAGTCTTGCATTGTATAATTCCTGATATTAAGTTTGGCCGGCTTAATACTAGTGAATTATGTATATGAAAGCACTAATGGGTTATTATAGATGATATGCGTGTTTTGGGTAAAGCAAATCGCGGGTTTTGGGAACGTTGGAAACTATTTCTCGTGGCTATTCAGTTATGTGTCTTGAATTCTGTTCGAGACTTGTTCTTTCAGTCCTAACTTGAAGTTCTTGTTTGCTAATCCTCTTGAAAAGTAATTTGATTTTTCAACCCTATTCCTCTATTCATATGCATTCTTGTTTGATTCTAATTGCATATGCTTGTTTGAAATCCTTGTTGTACCTATCTTTCTCTGTTTAAATTCTTCTTCTTGATTCATTTGTTCTTTGAGATACCTTTGAACTGTCTTGATGCACTGTGCCCTTTAAGTCCTTGTTCCGAGTCCATTCTTAAAGAAATTGTGATTCAGTTTTTCTCCTATTTGACAGTAATTACAACCAATTTTGAAATTTTTATAAAATTGCTGTTGATTTGATATACACTTATCTATATATGAAACTTTGAAAATTCCTTATACAATTTAACAATTATTTATTTCTAATACCAAGCCTGTACTTTTACTGGTTTACGGGATTGCACTTACTTTAAATACAATTTGACTTTCTAATAATTTTGCTACAGTTCCAATGCATATCTTTATGTGATTATGTATTTAGGTATTTTTCAAAATTCTGGAGAGAAAAGATTTTTCGCTTTTATTCTGGTTGATTTTTGTTTGATAACCTTCACTTAATTTATTTTTTATTTGACTTTGGTTTAGTGATAAACTACTATTTTATGATTTATCTTGTACTCAATTGAGTGGTTTTTTATCAATTCTTCACCCACTTATTCACATAATTTGCATGATTTTACAATTCCTTCCTTATTCTATGATATATGTGAAAACATGTTTCCCATGCCTTAAAAATGTTAATTTTAATATATCCTTTATTACCATTCGATGCCGTGATCTGTGTGTTAAGTATTTTCAGGCTTTATAGGGCAGGAATGGCTTAGAGGACAGAAAGGAAACATGCAAAAGTGGAAGGAACGCGCAAAAATGAAGTTTTGAAGAAACTAACAGTGACGCGCGCACATGGACGACGCGGACGCATACATGTGATAAGGAAAATCTCCAAATGACGCGCACACATGACCTACGCGTACGCGTGACAGACGCCATGTGCAGAAAGTTGCAGAAGTCGCCCCCAGCGATTTTTGGGCTCCTTTTCAGCCCAAACCCAAGCCCAGAAACACAGAATAGAGGCTGGAGAATGAGGGAATCAATCATTCATCAAATCATTCATTGAATATAGAAAATTTTTAGGTTTTAGATGTAGTCTCTAGAGAGATAGGCTCTCTCCTCTCTCTTAGGTTTTAGGATTTAGGATTCTCTTAGTTTATGGTTCATTCCTTCCCAATTCCAGGTTCAATATTCTTTAATTTAGTTTCTTTTCTACTTTTAATTGTCTTAGTATTCTACTTTATCTATTTTCCGTTATTGATTACTTATGTTGCCAAATTGGTTTATGGATTCTTATGTTTAATTTGATTTTCTATTTAATACAATTCGAGGTATTTCAGATTTATGGTTGATTTCTTCTATTTATGATGTAAATAATTTGGATTTTTCCCCTTTTGGCTTTGGTTGAGTAATTTGTGACACTTGAGTTGTCAAACTCAGCTGTTGATTGAAAATTGGAAATTGCTGATTGATTTGGATCCCTCTAAAGCTAGTCTTTCCATAGGAGTTGACTAGGACTTGAGGAATCAAATTGGTTAGTCCACTTGACTTTCCTTTATTTAGTAAGGGTTAACTAAGTGGGAGCAATAACAATTCTCATCACACCTGATAAGGATAACTAGGATGGGATTTCTAGTTCTCGTACCTTGCCAGGAGTTTTTTTAGTTATTAATTTACTTCCTTGCCAATTTATTTCCTTGTTCCCTATTTCAAAAACCCCAAAAAGATACAATTTCATAACCAATAATAAATCGTACTTCTCTGCAATTCCTTGAGAGACGACCCGAGGTTTGAATACTTCGGTTATCAATTTTATTAGGGGTTTGTTACTTGTGACAACCAAAACTTTGTACGAAAGGATTCTCTGTTGGTTTAAAAGCTATACTTACAACGTGATTATTTTTATAAAATTCTAGACCACACAAAAGTCCGTTCGTCAAAATGGCGCCGTTGCCGGGAAATTGCAACTGTGTGCCTTATTATTGGTTATTGTAAATATTTTCTTTTGCTTGTTTATTTGTTTTTATTTTTGTTTTTAATTTTTAATTTTTATTAGCTACTATGAGTTCTCACCCCTCTGGCTTTAAGTTTGTTTCCAATATTGTTATAAGGAATGGAAACTATAACAGGAACATGCATCAAGGTCAAAACAATCAAAGATGGAAGGAGCCACGAGGATCTGATCAACCCTTTTGGCAACAACACCTTCCAAGGTACCATGGACAACGAACATTCTACAATGCATGCCAAGACAATAGTTATGGTGGACCTTTTCGTGACAACCAACCTCCACCAAATTACTATGGTCAAGAACCATTCTGAGGTGCGTATTAAGATGATAGATATGGTGGACCCCCTTGTAGTTACCAGCAAGTTCCATCATATGCCTATGAACCACCTCCTCAACATAGCTTTGAACCACCATACTCACAAGCCACCCACAACCATTCACCTCCATATGACCCTAACCCTTATCCACCCCAATTCCAATCCAATTACTCCCAAGAACCACCACTTCCATATGCACCATGTCCATATCCATCGACCCAAGAATCACAGGCTCGCCTCAAGAAAACAGTAGATAAATTTCATGCAACCCTTCATCAACTAGAGCAAGCAATAAATCAATTAGCTTCCCGATGTTCGGACACTCAAGGAACTCCCATGGATTCATGTGGAGAATCTAATGAAGAACGTAGCATGAAGGAGACACTAGAAGCTCCGGTGGACAGTAAGGAGCATGACTTTGTATTGGAACAAGTGGAGGAAGCCGGAATTATCGAAGAAGAAGAATTGGTCGAAGACTTAGGAGATGCTGAACCTCCATAGGAATCAAGAGTTGTGGAAAATTCCACCCAGAAATTTGCAATTGATGCTGAAGAGGATAGTGCACAATCCCCAAGCCATGTACCTTATGAAGAACTGGAAGGAACAGATCAAGAAGCAAGTTTCCTTGATAATGATGATCATGAATCAAGCTCTCCTGATGATGAAGTTGCATCCGAATTTGAACTCCTTGAGCTTGACGAATCTTCCCCAAGTGAATATGAAGATGATATGGAGGTAGATTTTTCTCAACCTCCAACTTATGACTTGAGTGATAAGGAAGAAATCGAAGACTTTGATCAAGACGTGGTTGCAGTTGAAGAGGTTTGCAAGGAAGTGGCAGAATTCACAGAAGAGTACAAGGAAGTGGAGCTTGAAAGACCACTGGAAACACCTCTCCCAAGGCCATTACCACCCAATACAAACTTCAAGTGGGTAAAATCCTTTAGCCTTTATCTTCACCTTTCTACTTGAATATGGTTTGCTTGAAACCAATGGCCAGCTTAGAGCTCTCTGTGGCTTTAAGAGTAAGAGGGAGACAGTTAGTAATAGGAGTTGGCATACAAGGATCAATACGATTCCACGCTCCAAATGGAAGTGCAAGGATTGGTATAGAGCTCGATTGAATGGGTATCAGAAGATGTTTGGGTATCTCAGTGAGAGTTCAAATTACTTACCACCCGGTTAGAACAAAGATGGTCAACAAGAAGACGGGTACAAAAGCAAGGTTTGGGATCCTGGAATTCATTCTGATAATCAGTACTCCTGGAACCTGCTTACCGGCTTTAACTTGCTCAAAGGCTTTACGTGCCTAGTTTGGGACCCCGAAGGCTATTGGAATTGCAAACGTTGGTGAAGATTTCTGGATGAGTTCAAGCACAAGCCACCATAACAAGGAGCTTATCAAAATGTCCAACTTAAGGACTTTAACTAAAAGTGCTAGGTGGGAGACAACCCACCATGGTATGATCGTTCCTTTTTCAATCTTAATTTTATTTTATTTTGTTTGTTTTTAGTTTTATTTTATTTTATTTTCCCTAGTATAATTCATATCATCCGCATCAGCATCTGCATTTTGCATTCTGCATATTCAAAAAAAAAAAAGCTCACACCACGTGTGCGCATGGACCACGCGAGGGCGTCGATTCCAAATCGACGTCTCCATCCAACGCCCAGAAAGTTGGGCTGGAATCGTGCGGCTGGTGTGCATTAGGCACAAATTGGCCCATGCGTGCGTGTCTATAACGCGTATGCGTCATTTTCATTTACACACACCACGCGTGGGCGTGAGCGACGCGCACGCGTCGCCTGAAAATTTTTGCCCCCCAAATTGAAACAGAGAGCTGTGCCAAAACGACACTGGAATCGTGCGTTTAGCACGATTCTGGTTGACGCGTACACGTGCTTCACGCGTATGCGTCATCTTCACCTACCCCTCTTCACGCGTTCGCGTCAATGACGCTTTTGCATCGTTTCAATTTTACCTCATCCACGCGCACGCGTGATCCACGCGTACGCGTGGATTTAAATTCACTAACCCCTGACGCGAGAACCCTAACCCCCCTCGTGTCATTTTCCACCCCCTCCCCAACGTTCCATCTCCACTCTTCCTCCTCCCATTCCTCCATAGCAGCCGAACCCACCACCACCGTCGCACCCAGACCACCGACCACCATCACCGCGACACTACCGTACTCTCCCTTCTTCCCTCTTCTCTTCCTCTTCTTTCCCTTCTCCCCTGCCCTTTCCGCCATCCCGAAACCCCCGCCGCACCACCACATCACCGCCGGCCACCACCACCGCAACGCCACCATACCCCCTATTTTCCCCTCTCTTTTCGTTCTCCCCCTCTCCCTCTCTTTCTCTCTCTCTTCTCTACCGTCTCCCTCTGGTTCACCGAACTGCCCGCACCTCCCTGCGCCGCTGCAAAGCCGCCACTTCCGGCGACACCAATCCGCTTTCTTCTTTCCCCAATTCTAGTGTCACAACACCTCCCAGGTTTCACTGCCTCTATCTCTGCAAACTCAAATTCTACTTTTGTTAAATTAGATTAATTAGCTTAGTTACATTTTGTTAGATTTAGGTTAGTTAGATATGCATGTTCGTAGTGGATTCTAGGTGGTTAGGTAGCTAGGATGTGGTTAGAGGATTCTAGGTCTGATAATTGCTCTATTCCTACTGTTTGAATTTTCTGATTTTCAATTTGCTTGGCTGCTGATATTGATGTTATGCTGTTCCAATCCTGTTTGATGCTGCTCGGCTTAATGACATCATTTCATATGAGTTGCGACTATTACTGCTAATTACATTTGTGGCCCTGAGTTCATATCACATGCAAATTGCTTTATTCTTTTCTGAAATGCTTTGATTCCATGAGAACCTATTTGTTGGTTGTTTTAATTCGGGAACGCCTACTTTACTACCAAGATGCTGCCAAATTTTCCGAAAAAGTTTTTGATGCTAAGTTATTCAACCGCGAATTATGAGTTGAATCTGGCACTGTTTTTACCTTGTACCCATTTCTTTTAGCCCAGTTCAACTCATATTTCATTAGAGCAGCATCTCCGTCCTACTTTTAGTTCCCTCTCCTGTGCATTCTTCATTACCAGGATCAACGAACCTATTGACGAAATTCTGAGTCAATTAGCCCCTTGTTGACCAACCTTTGCTACATTAATGCCATGTTTCAACCATTATTCTGTTCATTGTTCAAAGGAAGCTTGCTGCATGTGTTCAATTGTTTATTAAATTATTACTTATAGCTGCTTTCTTGGCTCAATTATTTAATTCTTAGGAAGTTACATATGATTTTTGTGTTTTTCATTATTGATAAATTCTTAGAAAACCCAACTTGTGTTTTTGCTTAATGTTACCTGCATCATGAGACTTACCTTATTCTTCATGAAATTGCCAACTGCTGCACTACATTTGAATTTGACTTGTTGATTCTGCTATTTGTTTTTCCCGGGAATGTTCTTTTAACTGCCAGAATGCTGCCCGATTTTTCTGCAAATTGTTTCACTCAACTCCCATTCATGAATTGGCTTTGGTACTTTTGAATTCTGCACTAATGGGTTTCAACCAAGCCAATTCATGGACGGATGGGCTAGCATTCTGGTGCACGAAATTGTGATCATCAATGGTGCCAACATCTTGGTACGCACAATTGTAATCTCAACTCTTTGTCACAACTCCGCACAACTAACCAGCAAGTGCACTGGGTCGTCCAAGTAATAAAGCTTACGTGAGTAAGGGTCGATCCCACGGAGATTGTCGGCTTGAAGCAAGCTATGGTCATCTTGTAAATCTCAGTCAAGCGGATTTAAATGGTTATGGAGAATTGATAATTAAAAGATGAATAAAACATAAAATAAGATAGAGATACTTATGTAATTCATTGGTGAGAATTTTAGATAAGCGTATGAAGATGCTTTGTTCCTTCTGAACCTCTGCTTTCCTATTGCCTTCCTCCAATCATTCATACTCCTTTCCATGGCAAGCTTATGTTGGGTTTCACCGTTGTCAATGGCTACCTCCCGTCCTCTCAGTGAAAATGGTCCAAATGCGCTATCACCGCACGGCTAATTAGCTGTTGGTTCTCGATCATGTTGGAATAGGATCCATTGATCCTTTTGCGTCTGTCACTACGCTCAACACTCGTGAGTTTGAAGCTCGTCACAGTCATCCCTTCCCAGATCCTACTCGGAATACCACAGACAAGGTTTAGACTTTCCGGATCTCAGGAATGCTGCCCATTGATTCTAGCCTATATCACAAAGACTCTGATCTCATAGAATGGAAGGCTCGGTTGTCAGGCGAGGCAACCATGCGTCATGAACCAGGAGGCTAAGAGATACACACTCAAGCTATTGCAAGTAGAATGGAAGTGGTTGTCAGGCATGCGTTCATAGGTGAGAATGATGATGAGTGTCACGGATCATCACATTCGTCAGGTTGAAGAACGAGTGTATATCTTAGAGAAGAACTAAGCATGAATTGAATAGAAAAACAATAGTACTTTGCATTAATTCATGAGGAACAGCAGAGCTCCACACCTTAATCTATAGTGTGTAGAAACTCCACCGTTGAAAATACAAAAGTGTTAATGGTGATCATTGGCTTCGGCCCCATAGAGGGAACCAGAAGAACCAAGATCAAAAGTATGATCAAGTGTGTAAAATAAAATAGCAAAAGGTCCTATTTGTAGAAAACTAGTAACCTAGGGTTTACAGAAATGAGTAAATGATGCAGAATCCACTTCAGGGCCCACTTGGTGTGTGCTTGGGCCGAGCATTGAAGCTTTCACGTGTAGAGGCTTTTCTTGGAGTTAAACGCCAGCTTTTGTGCCAGTTTGGGCGTTTAACTCCAACTTTTATGCCAGTTCTGGCGTTTTGACGCCAGAATTTCTATGCTGACTTGGAACGCCAGTTTGGGCCATCAAATCTTGGGAAAAGTATGGAGTATTATATATTGCTGGAAAGCCCAAGATTTCTACTTTCCAACGCAATTGAGAGCGCGCCAATTGGGCTTCTGTAGCTCCAGAAAATCCACTTCGAGTGCAGGGAGGTCAGAATCCAACAGCATCTGCAGTCCTTTTTCAGCCTCTGAATAAGATTTTTGCTCAGGTCCCTCAATTTCAGCCAAAAAATACCTGAAATCACAGAAAATCACACAAACTCATAGTAAAGTCCAGAAATATGATTTTTATTTAAAAACTAATAAAAACATAATAAAACTAACTAAAAAACATAATAAATTATCCGCTCATCACAACACCAAACTTAAATTATTTCTTGTCCCTAAGCAACTGAAAATCAAATAGGCTAAAAAGAATAGAATATACAATGAATTCCAAAAACGTCTATGAAGATCAGTCTTAATTAGATGAGCGGGGCTATTAGCTTTTTGCTTCTGAACAGTTTTGGCATTTCACTTTATCCTTTGAAGTTCAGAATGATTGGCATCTATAGGAGCTCAGAATTCAGACAGTGTTATTGATTCTCCTAGTTCAGTATGTTGATTCTTGAATACAGTTACTTTATGAGTCTTGGCCGTGACCCTAAGCATTTTGTTTTCCAGTATTACCACCGGATACATAAATGCCACAGACACATAATTGGGTGAACCTTTTTAGATTGTGACTCAGCTTTGCTGGAGTCCCCAATTAGAGGTGTCCAGAGCTCTTAAGCACACTCTTTTTGCTTTGGACCACGACTTTAACCGCTCAGTCTCAAGCTTTTCACTTGACACCTTCACGCCACAAGCACATGGTTAGGGACAACTTAGTTTAGCCGCTTAGGCCAGGATTTTATTCCTGTGGGCCCTCCTATCCGCTGATGCTCAAAGCCTTGGATCCTTTTTATTTTACCCTTGCCTTTTGGTTTAAAGGGCTATTGGCTTTTTCTGCTTGCTTTTTCTTTTTTTTTTCATTTTTTTCGCAAGCTTTTCACTGCTTTTTATTGCTTCAAGAATCATTTTTATGATTTTTCAGATTATCAATAACATTTCTCCTTTTCCATCATTCTTTCAAGAGCCAACAATTTTAACATTCATAAACAAAAAATTCAAAAATATGCACTGTTCAAGCATTCATTCAGAAAATAAAAAGTATTGCCACCACATCAAAATAATTAAACTATTTAAAATTCGAAATTCATGTATTTCTTTTTCTTTTGCAATTAAAAACATTTTTCAATTAAGAAAGGTGATGGATTCATAGGACATTCATATCTTTAAGGCATAGACTCTAAGACACTAGTGATCATGTAATAAAGACACAAACATAGATAAACATAGAGCATAAAATTTTGAAAAACAGAGAATAAAGAATAAGGAAATTAAAGAATGGGTCCACCTTAGTGATGGCGGCTAGTTCTTCCTCTTGAAGATCTTATGGAGTGCTTGAGCTCCTCAATGTCTCTTCCTTGCCTTTGTTGCTCCTCTCTCATGATTCTTTGGTCTTCTCTAATTTCATGGAGGAGGATAGAATGCTCTTGGTGTTCCACCCTTAGTTGTCTCATATTTGAACTTAATTCTCCTAGGGAGGTGTTGATTTGCTCCCAATAGTTTTGTGGAGGAAAATGCATTCCTTGAGGCATCTCAAGGACTTCATGATGAGGAATTTCCTCGTTCTCTTGTCCATGAGTGGGATCTCTTGTTTGCTCCATCTCTTTCTTAGTGATGGGCTTGTCCTCATCAATGAGGATGTCTTCCTCTATGTCAATTCCAACCGAATTGCAGAGGTGACAAATGAGATGAGGGAAGGCTAATCTTGCCAAAGTAGAGGACTTGTCCGCCACCTTGTAGAGTTCTAGGGATATAACCTCATGAACTTCTACTTCCACTCCAATCATGATGCTATGGATCATGATAGCCCGGTCTATAGTAACTTTAGACCGGTTGCTAGTGGGAATGATTGAGCGTTGGATGAACTCCAACCATCCCCTAGCCATAGGCTTGAGGTCATGCCTTCTTAGTTGAACTGGCTTCCCTCTTGAATCTCTCTTCCATTGAGCGCCCTCTTCACAAATGTCTATGAGGACTTGGTCCAACCTTTGATCAAAGTTGACCCTTCTAGTGTAGGGGTGTGCATCTCCTTGCATCATGGGCAAGTTGAATGCCAACCTTATATTTTCCGGACTGAAATCTAAGTATTTCCCTCGAACCATTGTAAGCCAATTCTTTGGGTCCGGGTTCACACTTTGATCATGGTTCTTGGTGATCCATGCATTGGCATAGAACTCTTGAACCATTAGGATTCTGACTTGTTGAATGGGGTTGGTGAGAACTTCCCAACCTCTTCTTCGAATCTCATGTCGGATCTCCAGATATTCACCCTTTTTGAGCTTGAAAGGGACCTCGAGGATCACCTTCTTCTTGGTCACAACTTCATAGAAGTGGTCTTGATGCACCCTTGAGATGAATCTCTCCATCTCCCATGACTCAGAGGTGGAAGCTTTTGCCTTCCCTTTCCTCTTTCTAGAGGTTTCTCCAGCCTTTGGTGCCATAAATGGTTATGGAAAAACAAAAAGTAATGCTTTTACCACACCAAACTTAGAAGGTTTGCTCGTTATCGAGCAAAAGAAGAAAGAAGAGAGTAGAGGAAGAAGAAATAGAGGAGATGGAGGGGGGTAGTGTTTCGGCCAAGGGGGTGAAGTAGTGTTTAAGATGTGTAAAAATGAATGAGTGAAGATGGGTTTATATAGGAGTGGAGAGAGGGTAGGGTTCGGCCATGTATGGGTAGGTTTGGGAGAGAAAGTGGTTTGAATTTGAATGGTGAGGTAGGTGGGGTTTATGATGGATGGATGTGGATTGGTGAAGGGATTATGGAGAAGAGGGTAGGATTTGATAGGTGAGAGATTTTTGGGGAAGAGGTATTGAGATGATTGGTGAAGGGTATTTGGGGAAGAGTATTATGAAAAGGTGTGAAGAAGAGAGAGAGTGAGTTGAGGATGGTGGTATCCTGTGGGGTCCACAGATCCTGAGGTGTCAAAGATTTCTCATCCCTGCACCAATTAGGCTTGCAAAACGCCTTTTGCTGCCAATCCTAGCATTAAACGCCAGGTTGCTGCCCATTTCTGGCGTTTAACGCCAGCTTCTTGCCATTTTCTGCCCATTTCTGGCGTTAAATGCCCAGAATGGTGCCATACTGGGCGTTTAACGCCCATTGTGCTGCCCTTACTGGCGTTTAAACGCCAGTAGGCTTCTCCTCCAGGGTGTGCTATTTTTCATTCTGTTTTTCAGTTTGTTTTTGCTTTTTCAATTGTTTTTGTAACTTCACATGATCATCAACCTACAAAAACATAAAATAACAATGGAAAATAGAAATTTAACATAGATAAGTAAAATTGGGTTGCCTCCCAACAAGCGCTTCTTTAATGTCAGTAGCTTGACAGTGGGCTCTCATGGAGCCTCACAAACACTCAGAGCATGATGATGGCCTCTCAATACCAAACTTAGAGTTTGGTTGTGGTCTCCCAACACCAAACTTAGAGTTTGAATGTGGGGGTTTTGTTTGACTCTGCATTGAGAGAAGCTTTTCATGCTTCCTCTCCATGGTTACAGAGGGAGATCTTTGAGCCTTAAACACAAGGGAGTCCTCATTCACTGTAAGGATCAATTCTCCTCTGTCAACATCAATCACAGCCTTTGCTGTGGCCAGGAAGGGTCTACCAGGGATGATGGATTCATCCATACACTTTCCAGTGTCTAGGATTATGAAATCAGCAGGGATGTAGTGGCCTTCAACCTTTACCAAGACATCCTCTACAAGTCCATAAGCCTGTTTCCTTGAATTGTCTGCCATCTCTAGTGAGATTCTTGCAGCTTGTACCTCAAGGATTCCTAGCTTCTCCATTACAGAGAGAGGCATGAGGTTTATGCTTGACCCTAGGTCACACAGAGTCTTCTTAAAGGTCATGGTGCCTATGGTACAAGGTATTGAGAACTTTCCAGGATCCTGTCTCTTCAGAGGTAATCTCTGCCTAGTCAAGTCATTCAGTTCTTTGGTGAGCAAGGGGGGTTCATCCTCCCAAGTCTCATTACCAAATAGCTTGGCATTTAGCTTCATGATTGCTCCAAGGTACTTAGCAACTTGTTATTCAGTAACATCTTCATCTTCTTCAGAGGAAGAATACTCATCAGAGCTCATGAATGGCAAAAGTAAATTCAATGGAATCTCTATGGTCTCAATGTGAGCCACAGATTCCCATGGTTCCTCATTAGGGAACTCCTTGGAGGCCAGTGGACATCCATTGAGGTCTTCCTCAGTGGAGATCACTGCCTCTTCCTCCTCTCCAGGTTTGGCCGTGTGGGCTATGTTGATGGTCTTGCACTCTCCTTTTGGATTCTCTTCTGTATTGCTTGGGAGAGTACTAGGAGGGAGTTCAGTAACTTTCTTACTCAGCTGACCCACTTGTGCATCCAAATTTCTAATGGAGGACCTTGTTTCAGTCATGAAACTTTGAGTGGTTTTAATTAAATCAGAGACTACAGTTGCTAATTCAGAGTGGTTCTGCTTAGAATTCTCTGTTTGTTGCTGAGAAGATGATGGAAAAGGTTTGCCATTGCTAAAACTATTTCTTCCACCATTATTTTTGTTAAAGCCTTGTTAAGGCATCTGTTGATCCTTCCATGAGAGGTTTGGATGATTTCTCCATGAAGGATTATAGGTGTTTCCATAGGATTCTCCCATGTAATTCACTTTTTCCATTACTGGATTCTCAGGATCATAAGCTTCTTCTTCAGAAGATGCTTCTTTAGTACTGTTGGATGCAGCTTGCAATCCATTCAGACTCTGAGAAATCATATTGACTTGCTGAGTCAATATTTTGTTCTGAGCTAATATGGCATTCAGAGTATCAATCTCAAGAACTCCTTTCTTCTGACTTGTCCCATTATTCACAGGATTCCTTTCAGAAATGTACATAAATTGGTTGTTTGCAACCATTTCAATGAGTTCCTGAGCTTCTGTAGGTGTCTTCTTCAGATGAAGAGATCCTCCAGCAGAGCTGTCCAATGACATCTTGGACAGTTCAGACAGACCATCATAGAAGATACCTATGATGCTCCATTCTGAAAGCATGTCAGAAGGACACCTTCTAATCAATTGCTTGTATCTTTCCCAAGCTTCATAGAGGGATTCACCTTCCTTTTGTCTGAAAGTTTGGACTTCCACTCTAAGCTTGCTCAATTTTTGAGGTGGAAAGAACTTTGCCAAGAAGGCATTGACTAGCTTTTCCCAAGAGTTCAGGCTTTCTTTAGGTTGTGAATCCAACCATGTTCTAGCTCTGTCTCTTACAGCAAAGGGAAAAAGTATAAGTCTATAGACCTCGGGATTAACCCCATTGGTCTTGACAATGTCACAGATTTGCAAGAATTCAGCTAAGAACTGATGATGATCTTCAAGTGGAAGTCCATGAAACTTGCAATTCTGTTGCATAAGAGAAACTAATTGAGGCTTAAGCTCAAAGTTGTTTGCTCCAATGGCAGGGATTGAGATGCTTCTCCCATAGAAGTCGGGAGTAGGTGCAGTAAAGTCACCAAGCACCTTCCTTGCATTGTTGGCATTGTTGTTGTTTTCGGCTGCCATGTCTCCTTCTTGTTTAAAAAGTTCTGTTAGGTCCTCTACAGAGAGTTGTACTTTAGCTTCTCTGAGCTTTCTTTTCAAGGTCTTTTCAGGTTCAGGATCAGCTTCAACAAGAATGCCCTTGTCCTTGCTCCTGCTCATATGAAAAAAGAAGAGAAAATATAGAATCCTTTATGTCACAGTATAGAGATTCCTTAAAGTGTTAGAGGTAAAGAAGAATAGAAGGAGAAGGTAGAAAAGAAAGAATTCGAACTTATCAAGAGGGATAGAGTTTGAATTGTACATTGAGGGGAGTGTTAGTACATAAATAGAAGGAGGTGAGAAGAGGGGAAGAATTTTCGAAATTAAAGTAAAATGATTTTGAAATAATTAAAAGAAATTTTGAAAATTTAGTAAATGATTTTCGAAAATTAAGATTGGGAAAGAAATTGAGTGATTTTTGAAAAAGATTTTGAAATTAGAAATAAAAAAAGTATGATTGAAAATTAATTTTGAAAAAGATGTGATTGAAAAGATATGATTGAGAAGATATGATTGAAAATCAAATTAAAAAGAAGAAAGTTTTTAAAATTAAAGTTGATTACTTGACCAACAAGAAATTAAAAGATATGATTCTAGGATTAAAATTTGATCCTTTCTTAATAGACAAGTAACAACTTGAAAATTTTGAATTAAATCATTGATTGTAGCAAGGATTTTCGAAAATAATAGTAAATAAAAAAATAGAAAGAAATTGATTTTGAAATTATATGATTGAAAAGATATGATTTGAAAAAGATTTGATTTTGAAAAATTATGAATATTTGAAAAAGATTTGAATTAAAAACAAAATCTTCCCTCTAGTGTCCTCCTGGCGTTAAACGCCCAGAATGGTATCCATTCTGGCGTTTAACGCCCAAAATGCTACCTTTATGGGTGTTCAACGCCCAGCCAGGTACCCTGGCTGGCGTTTAAACGCCAGTTTTCCTTCATCACTGGGTGTTTTGAACGCCCAGCTTTTTCTTTGTAATTCCTCTGCTGAATATTCTGAATCTTTAATTCTCTGTATTATTGACTTGAAAAGACACAATTTTGAAAAAAAATTGAATTTTTAATGATGAGAAATAATCAAAATGCTACTGATCATGGAAAACTAAGATTAAACAAACAATGCATGCAAGATACCAAACTTAGAGAAATTTTCATATTAGAGACACTAATAAATTGAAAATGCATATGAAAAATAACAAAACACACAAAATAAGAGAATTTAAAGATCAGAGCAAGGAAATCATCAAGAACAACTTGAAGATTAATGAAGAACATAATGCATATATTCGAAAAATGCAAGAAGAATAAAGACATGCAATTGACACCAAACTTAAGAATTGACACTAGTAGACTCAAACAAGAAACACAAAAACATTTTTGATTTTATGATTTTATAAATTTTTTTGTAATTTTTCGAAAACTAAGTGGAAAAAGAGAAAAAGGACTTCAAAATTCTTAATGAGAATTCCAGGAATCATGCAATGTTAGTCTAAAACTCCGGTCCAGGAATTAGACATGGCTTACTAGCCAGCCAAGCTTTCAGTGAAAGCTTCGGTCCAAAACACTAGACATGGCCAATGGCCAGCCAAGCTTTAGCAAATCATTACGTTCAACAGCAAGATTGATAGAAATCAACAAGCCCTTGTGATGATAAGTTGAAACCTCGGTCCAAAAGATTAGACATGACTTCACAGCTAGCCAGACTTCAACAAATCATCATGAAACTCTAGAATTCATTCTTAAAAGTACTGAAGAGCAAAATAGAAATACAAATTTTTTTTTTGAAATTTTTTGAAAATTAAAGAGTAAAAAGCTTAAACATAAAAAAAAAATTACCTAATCTGAGCAACAAGATGAACCGTCAGTTGTCCAAACTCGAACAATCCCTGGCAACGGCGCCAAAAACTTGGTGTTGTTGCCGGACCAAAAACTTGGCACTGTTATTGCCGGAAACAAATGCAAAATTGTTGTTCGTTCGATCCCCGGGAACGGCGCCAAAAACTTGGTGCACGAAATTGTGATCATCAATGGCGCCAACATCTTGGTACGCACAATTGTAATCTCAACTCTTTGTCACAACTCCGCACAACTAACCAGCAAGTGCACTGGATCATCCAAGTAATAAACCTTACGTGAGTAAGGGTCGATCCCACGGAGATTGTCGGCTTGAAGCAAGCTATGGTCATCTTGTAAATCTCAGTCAGGCGGATTTAAATGGTTATGGAGAATTGATAATTAAAAGATGAATAAAACATAAAATAAGATAGAGATACTTATGTAATTCATTGGTGAGAATTTTAGATAAGCGTATGAAGATGCTTTGTTCCTTCTGAACCTCTGCTTTCCTATTGCCTTCCTCCAATCATTCATACTCCTTTCCATGGCAAGCTTATGTTGGGTTTCACCGTTGTCAATGGCTACCTCCCGTCCTCTCAGTGAAAATGGTCCAAATGCGCTATCACCGCACGGCTAATTAGCTGTTGGTTCTCGATCATGTTGGAATAGGATCCATTGATCCTTTTGTGTCTGTCACTACACCCAACACTCGCGAGTTTGAAGCTCGTCACAGTCATCCCTTCCCAGATCCTGCTCGGAATACCACAGACAAGGTTTAGACTTTTCGGATCTCAGGAATGTTGCCAATTGATTCTAGCCTATACCACGAAGACTCTGATCTCATGGAATGGAAGGCTTGGTTGTCAGGCGAGGCAACCATGCGTCATGAACCAGGAGGCTAAGAGATACACACTCAAGCTATTGCAAGTAGAACGGAAGTGGTTGTCAGGCACGCGTTCATAGGTGAGAATGATGATGAGTGTCACGGATCATCACATTCGTCAGGTTGAAGAACGAGTGTATATCTTAGAGAAGAACTAGGCGTGAATTGAATATAAAAACAATAGTACTTTGCATTAATTCATGAGGAACAGCAGAGCTCCACACCTTAATCTATGGTGTGTAGAAACTCCACCGTTGAAAATACAAAAGTGATAATGGTGATCATTGGCTTCGGCCCCATAGAGGGAACCAGAAGAACCAAGATCAAAAGTATGATCAAGTGTGTAAAATAAAATAGCAAAAGGTCCTATTTGTAGAAAACTAGTAACCTAGGGTTTACAGAAATGAGTAAATAATGCAGAATCCACTTCAGGGCCCACTTGGTGTGTGCTTGGGCTGAGCATTGAAACTTTCACGTGTAGAGACTTTTCTTGGAGTTAAACGCCACCTTTTGTGCCAGTTTAGGCGTTTAACTCCAACTTTTATGCCAGTTCTGGCGTTTTGACGCCAGAATTTCTATGGTGACTTAGAATACCAGTTTGGGCCATCAAATCTTGAGAAAAGTATAGACTATTATATATTGCTGGAAAGCCCAGGATGTTTACTTTCCAACGCAATTGAGCTTCTGTAGCTCCAGAAAATCTACTTCGAGTGCAGGGAGGTCAGAATCCAACAGCATCTGCAGTCCTTTTTCAGCCTCTGAATCAGATTTTTGCTCAGGTCCCTCAATTTCAGCCAGAAAATACCTGAAATCACAGAAAAATACACAAACTCATAGTAAAGTCCAGAAATGTAATTTTTATTTAAAAACTAATAAAAACATAATAAAAACTAACTAAAATATACTAAAAACAATGCCAAAAAGCGTATAAATTATCCGCTCATCACATTCCTATTCCTTCTGGTTCCCTTCTTAGTTAAATCACATTATTGATTATTTTATTCATTTTTGCGCTTCTTTTATCACACGGTTTATCATCAATAATCTGCATTGTATGCTTGAATGTGAGCCTGCTTGTTCCTAAACCTTTTGCACTTCTAGGAACTACATTACCATGCCACTAATTCTACCTACTTCTTTGGCTTTTAACTTAACTGACTATTAACTTAACTGACTTTTAACCCCTTTCATGGCATGTTTATTGTTGATTCCTGACAAACAAGCATTCTGCATCTCATAGTTTTTGGATTGTGATTTTTAATTAAATTCTTTGAATTTTACCTTGCATTCAGTCCAACATCCTATATAATTCTGACTCACTTCATGCATTGGCTTTCATTCCTCTTTTACTCATCTATGCTTATATTACTTGAATACTATTTGCCTTCCTGTTTTCCTACTTTAGTTTAACAAATTGTATCCTGGAACCGCTGCTTTTCAGGATGTCAGATCCAAAAGGGAAAGGAAAAGCTAAAGCAGGCACAGGCACAGGCAAAAGAAAAAGAGGAGAATCATCTACCACTATTTTAGATATACTACATGATGATTCTTGGCGTGAGAAAAACTTTACTCTGCAATAAAAAGCAGATCAACTAGTGCCTGCCACTGATCCGATCAAGTTCGCAAACCGCTACTGTGAACAGAAATATGAGGTCTTTGGGACTAAAAGGCACCTATACTTGAAAAAGACCCTCCGAATTCCAGTTGAACTACAACAGTACACCATAGAACAGATAAAATAGAGAGGCTGGTTCTTTCTGGAGAGGAATTTGACTGAGGTTAATGCATCCTGGGTCAGGGAATTTTACTGCAACTATTATAAAACGACCCTGGATGCAGTACAGCTCAGAGGAAAATAAGTTTTAGTTACTGAGGAGGTAATTGAAGATATCCTCCATTTCCAGCCTAAGTCAGATGAACCAGATGGTTACCAAAAGGCTGAGGAAGCCATGAGATTTATGACTTTTGATTGGGAGGCAGTAAAGTGCACTATAACCATTGATCCAGCTGTCCCATGGGTTATGGGTAAGTCGACAGTGAACCCAAAAGGCATAAAAATTATTTATAAGAACGATGAGGCTCGGCTATGGCAACAAATTCTGAGCAACTATGTGATGCCGAGCATTCACGAGACTGAGGTGCCAGTTGCCATGATTAATCTCATATGGTGTGTGATGGAAGGCAAGGACCTATACCTTCCACAGTTCATCAGGCACTCCATGGCTAAAGTTCATGTCCGGGGCACTCTACCTTTCCCATATCTGATCACCCAGTTGGGCCACCGAGCTGAAGTACCCTGGGAGCCTGAAGATGAGAAGCCCCTAGCTGCCGACTGCAGAAAAATCATCCCACATGGTAAGAGGTTTGAGGCTCTAGGCTACAGACCCCCTTCTCTGACTGCCTCCGCTGATGCAGCCACATCCTCTGCTGCCCCTTCAGTACCTGCTGCACCACCTACACCCACAGCACCCTCACTAGCTTCTCAGCCCATCTACCACCTTGTGCACCGCCTCTTCGAGCAACTGGATCAGATGGAGCGCCGCAACCAGCGGCGATATGAGCGGTCTGAGCATCGCAGCAAGTGACGCTACGAGCATCTGAAGCTAATGATCAGGACAGGACACACTGACATCTCCTCCGAGCCTGACACACCATCAGAGCCATCTGAGGAGAAGGCGGATAAGGAGGAGGAGGATGCACGAGCAGAGGATGAGCAGGCAGGATCCCAGCAGGCAGAGCACCAGCAGGCAGCGCCCCAGCACGAGGAGCCTCCGCAGACATAGTTAGCAGATCCACAGGACCCTATCCAGGCAGAGCCTCAGGCACCTTCATTACCAGAGCCTATAGAGACAGCATCAGCACACCCTCAGGTGATGACGACCCTTCACACCCAGCCTGACTGAGCATCGAGGACGATGCTATTCTATAAGTGTCAGGAGGTCGCCATATCTGGCGGACTTTATTTTGGTGAACTACTTTCAGACTCTTTTTGTCCTATTTTGTTTTATTTTCTGTATTTTTATTTTATTTTATCTTATTTTATCTTATTTTCTTTCCAGTACTTGCACATTTTCTTTTACTGTACTTTTTGTCTATTTCTACTTTATTACATTTTGCACTTTGAGCTGTATATATCTTAGATATTTAGCTTGATTTACACTCTTAGCTTATTAGTTGTGATATAGAAAAATATGGATTATTAAGTTTAGTTTACCCCTTTAAGCATATGATAATTTGGTTTAATTGAAAATAAAGAGTAAACTAGAAACTTTTAATTTTTTATAATCACAACAATCCACTTAGTATATATATATAGTAATAAATGTTGGTAAATTGACAATATTTTTTCAAATAATTTACTTATTTTTATAAGAGTCATTTAAAGATTCACATTGAGTTGAATGGAAACTCTTTATTTCTACTTGTATGATGTACATAACTGATATATGGTTTGCAAGCCAAAGAACACACAACCCGTGAGTTTTTGAGCTTAATTACATGGTTACATTGTTTAACCATAAATATTTTCTTTCTTGTGTGTTTCCTTCTCTATGCTTGCAATTTTTACTTTGTTCCATTCTATATGTCCAATATAGAATGTATTTACATACTTGCATATGATTGAGGCCATTACTTATTTTTGCTCACTTATCCCAAATAGCCTACCCTTTTATGTCACCCTTGTTAGCCACCTTGAGCCTTTTAATCCCCAATTATTCTATATTTTATCACATCACTAGCCTTAAGCAGAAAAAAAAATTAAATATCCCCAAAATTGAATCTTTGGTTAGCTTAAGATAGAGATTGTATATCAACTAAGTGTGGGAAAACCGTGGAAACATGGGTTGACAGAAAAAAGCTATTAAATTGATAAATTATTTGGAATTTAGGTACATGCTCATGTAAGACCAAACTAATTAAAATACTGTATGCATTGATATATGTTATGTTTCTCTAAAAAAATTCCTATAATTAAATAATTAAATAAGGGGACACAAAATTACCCTAGTATTAAGTTTAATAAAAATCAATGCACATGTAATAAAAATAAAAAATAATTTGGTACATGAGTATGTGATACAAAAGTGGAAAAATTGGGAAGCTAGGTATAATGTTAGAATTGTATAGAGTATGTATATGTTAGGTGAGATCTTAGACTAATCAAAGATTCAATTTATAGCTCACTTGGCCATATATATATATATATATCCTCACCCTTGCCTTAACCCCATTACAACCTTGAAAAGACCTCATGATGTTTGCATGTGTATATTAAATATTTGTTGATTGGTTAGATGAAGAACAAAGTTTTAGAAAGCATGACTAGAGAAGAGTAGAGTGATTAACCCCAAACACTGAGTGATTAGAGTGTATACACAAATCCAGTGAGGGTTCAACAACTCATCTCCATATATCCATATTTTAATCACTGTTTATCTTGCAAGTTTGTGAACTCTTTGATTAACTCAACTCAATTGTGAATGTGTTTTAATATAATTTAGCCTTGGTTGTGCATATATGATTCCTTGAAAATTTGACTCAATTTAACCACATGTAAGCTTTATATATATATATAGGTGGATAGTAATTAGAATTGCATGATTTATTTATATAGCTTGAATTACATAGATTCCACCATTCTACCTTCACTCTTTTTCAATCTCTCTTAAGTTGAGCATGAGGACATGCTAATGTTTAAGTGTGGGGAGGTTGATAAACCACTATTTTATGATTTATCTTGTGCTCAATTGAGTGGTTTTTATCAATTCTTCACCCACTTATTCACATAATTTGCATGGTTTTACAATTCCTTCCTTATTCTATGATATATGTGAAAACATGTTTCCTATGCCTTAAAAATGTTAATTTTAATATATCCTTTATTACCATTCAATGCCGTGATCTGTGTGTTAAGTATTTTCAGACATTCTAGGGCAGGAATGGCTTAGAGGACAGAAAGGAAACATGTAAAAGTGGAAGGAACGCGCAAAAATGAAGTTTTGAAGAAACTGACAGTGATGCGCGCGCATGGACGACGCAGATGCGTGCCTAGCGCAGAGCACGAGCGACGCGTACGCGTGACTGACGCGTATGCGTGATAAAGAAAATCTCCAAATGACACGCACGCGTGACCTACGCGTACGAGTGACAGACGCCACGTGTAGAAAGTTGCAGAAGTCGCCTCCAACGATTTCTGGGCTCCTTTTCGGCCCAAACCCAAGCCCAGAAACACAGAATAGAGGCTGGAGAATGAGGGAATCAATCATTCATCAAATCATTCATTGAATATAGACAATTTTTAGATTTTGGATGTAGTCTCTAGAGAGAAAGGCTCTCTCCTCTCTCTTAGGTTTTAGGATTTAGGATTCTCTTAGTTTATGGTTCATTCCTTCCCAATTCCAGGTTCAATGTTCTTTAATTTAGTTTTTTTTCTACTTTTAATTGTCTTAGTATTCTACTTTATCTGTTTTCCCTTATTGATTACTTATGTTGCCAAATTGGTTTATGGATTCCTATGTTTTATTTGATATTCTATTTAATACAATTCGAGGTATTTCAGATTTATGGTTGCTTTCTTCTATTTATGATGTAAATAATTTGGATTTTTCCCCTTTTGGCTTTGGTTGAGTAATTGGTGACACTTGAGTTGTCAAACTCAGCTGTTGATTGAAAATTGGAAATTGTTGATTGATTTGGATCCCTCTAAAGCTAGTCTTTCCATAGGAGTTGACTAGGACTTGAGGAATCAAATTGGTTAGTCCACTTGAATTTCCTTTATTTAGTAAGGGTTAACTAAGTGGGAGCAATAACAATTCTTATCACACCTGATAAGGATAACTAGGATGGGATTTCCAGTTCTCGTACCTTGCCAGGTGTTTTTCTAGTTATTAATTTACTTCCTTGCCAATTTATTTCCTTGTTCCCTATTTCAAAAACCCCAAAAAGATACAATTTCATAACCAATAATAAATCATACTTCCCTGCAATTCCTTGAGAGACGACCCGAGGTTTGAATACTTCGGTTATCAATTTTATTAGGGGTTTGTTACTTGTGATAACCAAAACTTTTGTACGAAAGGATTCTCTGTTGGTTTAGAAGCTATACTTACAACGTGATTATTTTTATAAAATTCTAGACCACACAAAAGTTCGTTCGTCATTTAGCATACTACATCGTTTATGCCATTGTTGTTCTTTTGAAAATGTTGGACTCATAGGTTTCTTCTTATGAACAAAATCATTCTCTCTTAAGCTTTTCATCTCCATGAATGTCATACTTGATTTTGTTTTAATTATTCTTCTACCTCTTGTGAGCACTACAATCAATCTCAGCTTCTCTTCTCTTGTGAATCTCATCCTTATGTAAGTAAGCTTGATTCACTTCAATTTAGTGCATCGTTTATCCTCTCATTGTCTCTACCAGAGTTCTTAGTCAAAGATTTATTCTTGAGAAATTACTAGCGAATGAGTTGTCTTTTCCTATGACTTTTGTATTCTTTTGGATCAATTGAAAACTTGTTTGATGTCTTATGCCTAGTGGATCTTGTTTAGACTTCCTTGATTTAAACTCCTTTCTTGTATGGCTTGACTCCTTTTTAGTACGTCCTAATCTTCTTGAATGTTTTTATGAGGTGGTGATTTCAAGTATACTCTCAGAGTTTTGTTTTGAACTTTTTAAAGACGTTGTGATTCCTCTTTAAGGATATTGTAAGTCAAATTTTTCTGTTGCTTGATTGTACTTGAAACCATTCTTCAATTTTGACAAAGTTGTTTTAAAGTTGGCATGTGCTATTTTAAATGAGGTTTTGAAAAGCTTCCTATTTAGTAGAAACCTGTCCGTTTGTAACGCACTACTTATTTCCTTTACCAATTTATAAGCAAATTTTTACCTCAGACTTTCTTTTCTGAACAGAGTTTAACTTCCTCTTTCGTCCTTAATATAATTTTTATACACGCTTATTTGAATATGAACCTTGAGAATCTTTGAATAAGCATTCAATTTTCTTCCGAGTCTTATGAACTACTTTTGGTTAAGTTGTGCACCTAACTATCCTTCTAAAAAAAATTGAGGAAATATTTTAACTCTTAGCCAAACCGGTGTGCATTTTGTTCTAAAACTCTACATAACCTTCTTCAACATGAAATTGTATTAAAGTAAAGCCACGTTTATGCTTTTGTTACTCTCTTGAAGAGCGTTTGTTGCTTAACTTTTCTTTTAGATTGCGAAGTGATTTTTCTGCAAGTTTTTTATTATTTTATGAACAAAGTATTCGGAAGTACTTTTAATCGTGCCCTTGAGTTATGTGAGCTTGCCTTGGGATTTGAGATATTCTTTTCTGTAAACCTCATACTTCTTCGACTCAGTTTGAATTTGTTTCAAACTAATGCGCTTATTGATCCTATTGAATTTCTTTTATCCAAGGGTTATCTTTGAAGTTGTCAATTGATTTATTTCTGGCAAACTTCATTGCTTGAACATCTTTGTTTACTTGAAATTGCGTACATTCTTTCAAATCTATGAGTATTATCTTTAACATTTGCCTCTCCTTTCTAAAATCTTGTATCCTTCTGAGTAGACTCGAGAATTGTTTTGATGTCACGTATGACCTGTAGACGTAGTAATGTGATGCGCTAGTTCTTTAAGATGTGATATGTACATATGGAAGGTGAAGCGGTAGGTGTGCCACGTTATGATTTGTGGGTGTTTTGTTCCTTGCGAACGGGTTTGCGGGTGTTAAGCTTATGATCGGCTACAAGGATTGTAAAGTGTTTGATGGAGTTGGGAGGGTGAAGTTCTGAAGTGGATAGGAGACTGATGAGCGGATAATTTATACGCTTTTTGGCATTGCTTTCACATAGTTTTTAGTATGTTTTAGTTAATTTTTATTATATTTTTATTAGTTTTATTTAAAAATCACATTTATGGACTTTACTATGAGTTTGTGTGTTTTTCTGTGATTACAGGTATATTCTGGCTGAAATTGAGGGACCTGAGCAAAAATCTGATTCAGAGGTTGAAAAAGGACTACAGATGTTGTTGGATTCTGACCTCCCTGCACTCGAAATGGATTTTCTGGAGCTATAGAATCCCAATTGGTGCGCTCTCAATTGCGTTGGAAAGTAGAAATCTTGGGCTTTCCAGAAATGTATAATAGTTCATACTTTACCCGAGTTTTGATAACGCAAGCTGGCATTTAAACGCCAACTTTCTACCTTATTCTGGCATTAAACGCCAGAACTGGCATAAAAGCTAGAGTTAAATGCCCAAACTGGCACCAGAGCTGGCGTTTAACTCCAAGAAAAGTCTCTACATGTGAACGCTTCAATGCTCAGCCTAAGCATACACCAAGTGGACCCCAGAAGTGGATTTCTGCATCATTTACTCATTTCTGTAAGCCCTAGGCTACTAGTTCATTATAAATAGGACCTTTTACTATTGTATTTTTATCTCTAGAACACATTATGTAACTTTTATGTTCTGAGACCTCCATAGGAGGCTGGCCCCTCGGCCATGTCTACCCTATTTTCACTTATGTATTTTCAACGGTAGAGTTTCTACACCACATAGATTAAGGTGTGGAGCTCTACTGTTCCTCATGGACTAATACAAAGTACTATTGTTCTTCTATTCAATTCAAGATTATTCTTATTATAAGATATCCATTCGCACTTCAACATGATGAATGTGATGATTATGTAACACTCATCACCATTTTCACTTATGAACGCATGCCTGACAACCACTTCCGTTCCACATGAAAACGAGCTTGAATGCATATCTGTTGGGTTTCTAATCTAAGATTAGAATCTTCGTGGTATAAGCTAGAATCAATTGGCAGCATTCTTGAGATCTGGAAAGTCTAAACCTTGTCTGTGGTATTTCGAGTAGGATCTGGGATGGGATGACTGTGACGAGCTTCAAACTTGCGAGTGTTGGGCGTAGTGACAGACGCAAAAGGATCAATGGATCCTATTCCAACATGAGTGAGAACCGACAGATGATTAGCCGTGCGGTGACAGCACATTTAGACCATTTTCACTGAGAGGATGGACGGTAGCCATTGACAACGGTGATCCCCCAACATACATCTTGCCATGGAAGGGAGTATAAATGATTGGAGTGAAGGCAATAGAAAAGCAGAAGTTCAGAAGGAACAAAGCATCTTCATACGCTTATCTGAAATCTCACCAATGAATTACATAGGTACTTCTATCTTATTTTCTATTTTAATTATATTTTAATTATCAAGCTCATAACCATTTAAATCCGCCTGACTGAGATTTACAAGGATGACCATAGCTTGCTTCAAGCCGACAATCTCCGTGGGATCGACCCTTACTCACGTAAGGTATTACTTGGACGACCCAGTGCACTTGCTGGTCAGCTGCACGGAGTTGTGTGAAAAGTGTGCGATCACGATTTTGTGTACCAAATTTTTGGCACCGTTGCCGGGGATTGTTCGAGTTTGGACAACTGACGGTTCATCTTGTTGCTCAGATTAGGTAATTTTTTTTTTATTTTAAGCTTTTATTTTTTTATTTTTGAAATTTTTTTCAGAATTTTTAAGAATGAATTCTAGAGTTTCTTGATGATCTGTTGAAGTCTGGCTGGCTGTGAAGCCATGTCTAATCTTTTGGACCGAGGTTTCAACTTTTCATCACAAGAGCTTGTTGATTTTCATAAATCTTGCTGTTGAATGTAATGGTCTGCTAAAGCTTGGCTGGCCATTGGTCATGTCTAGTGTTTTGGACCGAAGCTTTCACTGAAAGCTTGGCTGGCTAGTAAGCCATGTCTAATTCCTGGACCGGAGTTTTAGACTAACATTGCATGATTCCTGGAATTCTCATTAAGAATTTTGAATTCCTTATTTTTCTTTTCCAAATAATTGTCGAAAAAAAGTACAAAAAAATTTAATAAAATCATAAGAACCAAAAAAATTTTGTGTTTCTTGTTTGAGTCTAGTGTCTATTTTTAAGTTTGGTGTCCTGCATATTTTTAATTTTCTTGCATTTTTTGAATATATGCATTATGTTCTTCATTGATCTTCAAGTTGTTCTTGATGATTTGCTTGGGTCTGATCTTTAAATTCTCTTGTTTTGTGTCTTTTGTTGTTTTTCATGTGCATTCTCAATTTTGTTAGTGTCTCTAATATGAAAATTTCTAAGTTTGGTGTCTTGTATGTCTTTCTTTTCTTAAAAATTTTCAATAATATGTTCTTGACATTCATCATGATCCTTATAGTGTCTTTGCATGCATTCCTTGTTTTAGAAAATTTCAAGTTGTTACTTGCCTATTAAGAAAGGATCAATCCTTAAATTTTAAAATCATATCTTTTAGTTTCTTGTTACTCAAGTAATCAACTTTAATTTCAAAATCAAATCATTTTAAATTATTTTTCAATCATATCTTCCCAATCATATCTTCTCAACCACATCTTTTTCAAAAAAATTTTCAATCATATCTTTTTGATTGCTAATTTCAAAATCTCTTTCAAAATCACCTAACCACTTTCTCACTTTTAATTTTCAAAAATCATCAACCACTTTTTCAAAATCCCTTTTAATTAATTTAAACTTTTTTAATTTTGTTTTCGAAAATTCTTCTCCGTCCTCACCTTTTTCTATTTAAGACTAACACTCCCCCTCTTTTAGCAATTTGGACTCACTCCCTCTCTATAAGTTCGAATTCTCCTCTCTACCTCATCCTTCTATTCTTCCTTTCCTCTGACACCTTAAGGAATCTCTATACTGTGACATAGAGGATTCCATACTTTCTTGTTCTCTTCTCTTTCATATGAGCAGGAACAAGAACAAAGGCATTCTTGTTGAAACTGATCCTGAACCTGAAAGGACCTTGAAGAGGAAGCTAAGAGAAGCTAAAGCACAACTCTCTGGAGAGGACCTAACAGAAATTTTCGAAAAAGAAGAAGACATGGCAGCCGAAAATAACAACAATGCCAACAATGCAAAGAAGATGCTTGGTGACTTCACTGCACCCTCTTCTGACCTCTGTGGAAGGAGCATCTCAATTCCTGCAATTGGAGCAAACAACTTTGAGCTTAAGCCTCAATTAGTTTCTCTGATGCAGCAGAATTGCGAGTATCATGGACTTCCATTGGAAGATCCTCATCAGTTCTTAGCTAAATTCTTGTAAATCTGTGACACTGTTAAGACCAATGGAGTTGACCCTGAGGTCTACAGACTTATGCTTTTCCCCTTTGTTGTAAGAGACAGAGCTAGGACATGGTTGGATTCACAACCTAAGAAAATCCTGAACTCTTGGGAAAAGCTGGTCAATGCCTTCTTGGCAAAATTCTTTCCACCTTAAAAATTGAGTAAGCTTAGAGTGGAAGTCCAGACCTTCAGACAGAAGGAAGGCGAATCCCTCTATGAAGCTTGGGAAAGATACAAGCAATTGATCAGAAGGTGTCCTTCTGGCATGCTTTCAGAATGGAGCATCATATGCATATTCTATGATGGTCTGTCTGAACTGTCCAAGATGTCATTGGACAACTCTGCTGGTGGATCTCTTTATCTGAAGAAGACGCCTGAAGAAGCACAGGAACTCATTGAAATGGTTGCAAATAACCAGTTCATGTACACTTCTGAAAGAAATCCTGTGAATAATGGGACAACTCAGAAGAAAGGAGTTCTTGAGGTTGATACTCTGAATGCCATATTGGCTCAGAACAAAATATTGACTTAGCAAGTCAATATGATTTTTCAGAGTCTGTCTAAAATGCAAGCTGCATCAGGCAGTACTAAGGAGGCTTCCTCTGAAGAAGAAGCTTATGATCCTGAGAATCCTGCAATGGCAAAGGTGAGTTACATGGGAGAACCCTATAAAAACACCTATAATTCTTCATGGAGAAATCATCCAAATCTCTCATGGAAGGATCAACAGAAGCCTCAACAAGGCTTCAACAACAATAATGGTGGAAGAAATAAGTTTAGCAATAGCAAACCTTTTCCATCATCTTCTCAACAACACACAGAGAATTCTAAGCAGAGCCACTCTGACTTAGTAACTGTAGTCTCTGATCTATCTAAAATCACACTAAGTTTCATGACTAAAACAAGGTCCTCCATTAGAAATTTGGAGGCACAGGTGGGTCAGCTAAGTAAGCAAGTTACTGAACTCCCCCTTAGTTCTCTCCCAAGCAATACAGAAGAGAATCCCAAGAGAGAGTGCAAGGCCATAAACACATCCCTCATGGCCGAATGAATAGAGGAGGGAAAGGCAGTGATTTCCACTGAGGAAGACCTCAATGGACGTCCACTGGCCTCCAAGGAGTTCTCTAATGAGGAACCAAAAGAATCTGAGGCTCATATAGAGACCATAGAGATTCCACTGAACCTACTTCTGCCATTCATGAGCTCTGATGAGTATTCTTCCTCTGAAGAGGATGAAGATATTGCTGAAGAACAAGTTGCTAAGTACCTTGGAGCAATCATGAAGCTAAATGCCAAGTTATTTGGTAATGAGACTTGGGAGAATGAACCTTCATTACTCATCAATGAACTGAATGATCCGGTTCAACTGAAATTACCTCAGAAGAGACAGGATCCTGGAAAGTTCTCAATACCTTGTACCATAGGCACCATGACCTTTGAGAAGGCTCTGTGTGACCTGGGGTCAAGTATAAACCTCATGCCCCTCTCTGTAATGGAGAAACTAGAGATCCTTGAGGTTCAAGTTGCAAGAATCTCACTAGAGATAGCAGATAATTCAAGGAAACAGGCTTATGGACTTGTAAAGGATGTCTTGGTAAAGGTTGAAGGCCTTTACATCCCTGCTGACTTCATAATCCTAGACACTGGAAAGAATATGGATGAATCCATCATCCGTGGCAGACCCTTCCTAGCCACAGCAAAAGCTGTGATTGATGTTGACAGAGAAGAGTTGATCCTTCAAGTGAATGAGGACTACCTTGTGTTTAAGGCTCAAGGATCTCCCTTTGTAACCATGGAGAGGAAGCATGAAAAGATTCTCTCAATACAGAGCCAAACAGAGCCCCCACTTTCAAACTCTAAGTTTGGTGTTGGGAGGCCATCATCATGCTCTGAGTATCTGTGAGGCTCCATAAAAGCCCACTGTCAAGTTATTGACATTAAAGAAGCGCTTGTTGGGAGGCAACCCAATCTTTACTTATCTATGTTAAATTTCTATTTTCTATTGTTATTTTATATTTTCTTTAGGTTGATGATCATGTGAAGTCAAAAAAACAACTGAAAAATAAAAAACAGAATGAAAAATAGCATTGAAAACAGCACACTCTGGAGGATGAGCTTACTGGCGTTTAAACGCCAGTGATAAACCACTATTTTATGATTTATATTGTGTTTAATTGTGTGGTTTTATCATGATCCTTACCCACTTATTCATTAAATTAGCATGCATTTAGATTTCCTTCCTGAATTTATTACATGTTTGAAAACTGCTTCCTAGAGACTTTAATTATTTATTTTTAATTCTCCTTTATTCCATTCGATGCCGTGATCTGTGTGTTGAGTGTTTCAGACTTTACAGGGCATAAATGAGTTGGAGATTGGAAAGGAAGGTAGCAAAAATAGAAGGAACACAAGAATTTGAGGAGATAACCAGCGAGAAGCGACGCGGTCACATGGCTCACGCGACCGCGCGAAGGAGAGCAAATCGCAGTCACGCAGCCGCATGGCTCACGCGGCCGCGCGGATTGGAAAAGCTCAGATGACGCGGTAGCGTGGACGACGCGAATGCGTGGCAAGGAAAAACGTGAATGACGCGTCCGCATGGATGACGCGATCGCGTGACATGTGCGATCTGCATAACCTGCAGAATTCGTTGGGGGCGATTTTGGACCCTAATTCGACCCAATTTTCGGCCCGGAACAGCAGACTAGAGCTAGAGAATATGCAGAAACAAAGGAGAATATTCATTGTAGACAGTTAACAATTTTAGATCTAGTTTTTACTCCTTTAGGTTTTTCTCTCTAGGTTTGAGAATTTTAATTTTCAATTGGTCTTAGCATTGGAACATTGAGAAGAGTTATTTCCTCATCAAGACTTCGTCATTCTAGTTCGTTCTCTTAACTTGGTTTTATTCTTCCATGTTCTTTGCTTTGTTCAATTTTGTTATTTGAATACTTTTATGACTATTTAATACAAGAATTATTTCTTCCATTTTAATCTATTTCTCCTTTCTAATAATGATGTCTTCCTTCAATTCCCTTTCATGTGTTATGGATTTATTATTTACAATGAGTGAGTAGTTCCTTCACTTGATGGGGAGTTGATTAAAAGGAACTCTTGAGTTGGAAGGATTGAAAGAAAAATTGTAATTGGGTTAACTATTGGATTGTATCTAATCGCTAACGCCAATCCCTTTGAACTAAGTGGGTTGCAACTTGTGAACAGATCCAGCATTCCAACTTGTTTGACTTTTCTTTACCTAGTAAAGGATAACCAAATAGAACAATCACTAATTACAATTTAATCTTAAAATCACTCCATCAACAATAGAAGTTCCAACTAATCAACTCCCAGTCAAGGCTTTTATTCATTTTATTTAAATTCCCTCAATTTAATTTTCAATTTACTTAACTCAACTTCTTGGAACATCTGATTAATAAAATAGCACACTTTCTGCAACTCGTTGGGAGACGACCTGGGACTTAAAACTCCCAGTAAATTTTAATTTAAACTCTCTGTGACATATTTCTAAATTGATAGGTAGATTTTCGGTGAGTTAAGAACTATACTTGCAACGTAACCATATTAATAATTTTTAATTCACCAGCTTCTGCATCTCATCAGCCAGTAAGGGTAGCAGAATGGGCGTTAAACGCCCAGTCTGGCACCATTCTGGGCGTTTAACGCCAGAAAAGGGCACCAGGCTGGCATTTAACGCCAGCAAAGGGCATCAAGCTGGCGTTTAAACGCCAGAAAGGGGAGAAAAGCTGGCATTAAACGCCAGAAATGGGCAGCAACCTAGCATTTAACACCAGGATTGGCAGTCCAAGGGGCGTTTACACGTCAACATGGTGTATGGATGAGAAATCCTTGACACCTCAGGATCTGTGAACCCCACAGGATCCCCAACTAGCTCAACTCTCTCTCTTCTTCCCTCTTCACACCTTTCCATAATACTCTTCCCCAAATACCCTTCACCTATCAACTCTTTCCCTCTTCCCCATATTCTCTTCACCACTCACATCCATCCATCATTAAACCCCACCTACCTCACCATTCAAATTCAAAAACTTTTCCTCCCAAACCTAACCCCTAATACATGAATACCCTCTCTCTCTTACCCTATAAATACCCCTCCTCACCACCTTCATTTTCACACATCATACACACTTCTCTCCAACTTGGCCGAACCTACACCAACCCTCCATCTCCTCCATTTTCTTCTTCTTCTACTCACTTCTTTCTTCTTTTGCTCGAGGACGAGCAAACCTTCTAAGTTTGGTGTGGTAAAAGCGTCGCTTTTTATTTTTCCATAACCATTTATGGCACCTAAGGCCGGAGAAACCTCTAGAAAGAGGAAAGGGAAGGCAATTACTTCCATCTCTTAGTCATGGGAGATGGAGAGATTCATCTCAAAGGTCCATCAAGACCACTTCTATGAAGTTGTGGCCAAGAATAAGGTGGTCTCTGAGGTCCCTTTCAAGCTCAAAAAGAGTGAATATCCAGAGATCCGACATGAGATTCGAAGAAGAGGTTGGAAAATTCTCACCAATCCCATTCAACAAGTCGAGATCTTAATGGTTCAAGAGTTCTATGCTAATGCATGGATCACCAAAAACCATGATCAAAGTGTGAACTGGAACCCAAAGAATTGGCTTACAATGGTCCGGGGGAAATACTTAGATTTCAGTCCGGAAAATGTAAGATTGGCATTTAACTTGCCAATGATGCAAGGAGATGCACGCCCCTACACTAAAAGGGTCAACTTTGATCAAAGGTTAGACCAAGTCCTTATGGACATTTGTGTGGAAGGCGCTCAATGGAAGAGAGATTCAAGAGGGAAGCCGGTTTAACTAAGAAGGCTTGACCTCAAGCCAGTGGCTAGGGGATGGTTGGAGTTCATCCAACGCTCAATCATTCCCACTAGCAACCGGTCTAAAGTTACTATAGACCGGGCTATCATGATCCATAGCATCATGAATAGAGAGGAAGTAGAAGTTCATGAGGTTATATCCCTAGAACTCTACAAGGTGGCGGACAAGTCCTCTACTTTGGCAAGATTAGCCTTCCCTCATCTAATTTGTCACCTCTGCAATTCAGCTGGAATTGACATAGAGGAAGACATCCTCATTGATGAGGACAAGCCCATCACTAAGAAGAGGATGGAGCAAGTAAGAGAGCCCACTTATGGACCTCAAAAAGAGCATGAGAAAATTCCTCATCATAAAATCCCTGAGATGCCTCAAGGGATGCACTTCCCTCCACAAAATTATTGGGAGCAAATTAACACCTCCCTAGGAGAATTAAGTTCCAACATGGGACAACTAAGGGTAGAACACCAAGAGCATTCCATCCTCCTTCATGAGATTAGAGAAGACCAAAGAGCCATGAGGGAGGAGCAACAAAGGCAAGGAAGAGACATAGATGAGCTCAAACGTTCCATTGGATCTTCAAGAGGAAGAACTAGCTGCCATCACTAAGGTGGACCCGTTCTTTAATCTCCTTGCTCTTATTTTTCTGTTTTTTGTTTACTATGCTCTATGTTTTATTTATGTTTGTGTCTTTATTACATGATCATTAGTGTCTTAGTGTCTATGCCTTAAAGCTATGAATGTCCTATGAATCTTTCACCCTCCTTAAATGAAAAATATTTTCTGAAAAAGAAAAAGAAGTACATAAATTTTGAATTTTAAAATAGTTTAATTATTTTGATGTGGTGGCAATACTTTTTGTTTTCTGAATGAATGCTTGAACAGTGCATATTTTTGAATTAGTTGTTTATGAATGTTAAAATTGTTGGCTCTTGAAAGAATGATGAAAAAGGAGAAATGTTAGTTGATAATCTGAAAAATTATAAAATTGATTCTTGAAGCAAGAAAAAGTAGTGAAAAGCTTGCGAAAAAAATGGCGAAAAAAATAAAAGAAAAAAGAAAGAAAAAGAAAAAGCAAGCAGAAAAAGCCAATAGCCCTTTAAACCAAAAGGCAAGGGTAAAATAAAAAGGACTCAAGGCTTTGAGCATCAGTGGATAGGAGGGCCCACAGGAATAAAATCTTGGCCTAAACGGCTAAACCAAGCTGTCCCTAACCATGTGCTTGTGGCGTGAAGGTGTCAAGTGAGAACCTTGAGACTGAGCGGTTAAAGTCGTGGTCCAAAGCAAAAAGGGTGTGCTAAAGAGCTCTGGACACCTATAACTGGAGACTTTAGCAAAGCTGAGTCACAATCTGAAAAAGTTCACCCAGTTATTTGTCTGTGGCATTTATGTATCCGGTGGTAATACTGGAAAACAAAATGCTTAGGGTCACGGCCAAGACTCATAAAGTAAATGTGTTCAAGAATCAACATACTGAACTAGGAGAATCAATAACACTATCTGAATTTTGAGTTCCTATAGAAGCCAATCATTCTGAACTTCAAAGGATAAAGTGAGATGCCAAAACTGTTCAGAAGCAAAAAGCTAAGAGCCCCTCTCATCTAATTAAAACTGATCTTCATAGATGTTTTCGGAATTTATTGTATATTCTCTTCTTTTTATCCTACTTTGTTTTTAGTTGCTTGGGGACAAGCAACAATTTAAGTTTGGTGTTGTGATGAGCGGATAATTTATACGCTTTTTGGCATTATTTTCACATAGTTTTTAGTATGTTTTAGTTAATTTTTATTATATTTTTATTAGCTTTTATTTAAAAATCATATTTCTAGACTTTACTATGAGTTTGTGTATTTTTCTATGATTTCAGGTATATTCTGGCTGAAATTGAGGGACCTGAGCAAAAATCTGATTCAGAGGCTGAAAAAGGACTATAGATGCTATTGGATTCTGACCTCCCTGCACTCGAAATGGATTTTCTGGAGCTACAGAAGCCTAATTAGCGCGATCTTAATTGCACTGAAAAGTAGACATCTTGGGCTTTCCAGCAATATATAATAGTCCATCCTTTGCCCGAGTTTTGATAACGCAAACTGGCGTTTAAACGCCAACTTTCTACCCTATTCTGGCGTTAAACGCCAGAACTGGCATAAAAGCTGGAGTTAAACGCCCAAACTAGCACCAGAGCTGGCGTTTAACTCCAAGAAAAGTCTCTACATGTGAACGCTTCAATGCTCAGGCCAAGCACACACCAAGTGGGCCCCAAAAGTGGATTTCTGCATCATTTACTCATTTCTGTAAACCCTAGGCTACTAGTTCATTATAAATAGGACCTTTTACGTTTTGAGACCTCCATTGGAGGCTGGCCACTCGGCCATGTCTACCCTATTTTCACTTATGTATTTTCAACGGTGGAGTTTCTACACCCCATAGATTAAGGTGTGGAGCTCTGTTGTTCCTCATGAACTAATACAAAGTACTATTGTTCTTCTATTCAATTCAAGCTTATTCTTTTTCTAAGATATCCATTCTCACTTATGAATGCGTGCCTGACAACCACTTCCGTTCTACATGAAAACGAGCTTGAATGCATATCTCTTGGGTTTCTAATCTGAGATTAGAATCTTCGTGGTATAAGCTAGAATCAATTGGCAGCATTCTTGAGATTCGGAAAGTCTAAACCTTGTCTGTGGTATTCCGAGTAGGATCTGGGATGGGATGACTGTGACGAGCTTCAAACTTGGGAGTGATGGGCGTAGTGACAGACGCAAAAGGATCAATGGATCCTATTCCAACATGAGTGAGAACCGATAGATGATTAGCCATGCGGTGACAGCGCATTTGGACCATTTTCACTGAGAGGACGGATGGTAGCCGTTGACAACGGTGATCCCCCAACATATAGCTTGCCATGTAAGGAAGTATGAATGATTGGATGAAGGCAATAGGAAAGTAGAGGTTCAGAAGGAACAAAGCATCTTCATACGCTTATCTGAAATCCCACCAATGAATTACATAAGTACTTCTATCTTATTTTTTGTTTTAATTATATTTTAATTATCAAAGCTCATAACCATTTAAATCCGTCTGACTGAGATTTACAAGGATGACCACAGCTTGATTCAAGCCGACAATCTCCGTGGGATCGACCCTTACTCACGTAAGGTATTACTTGGACGACCCAGTGCACTTGCTGGTCAGCTATACGGAGTTGTGTGAAAAGTGTGCGATCACGATTTCGTGTACCAGAGACCTATGAGAGGACGTTATAGCCGTTGTTTTAATATCAACTTGTTTTGGTAGCTTTTATGTCACATTAATTACCGCATCGCTTTGTGAACTCCTATCTTGATTTGTACCCTATTTTGTTACCTCAAGTTTTTGTAAAGTTTTGAGATCATATGACCTTTTACATCGAGCCTATCTGGTATCTTCTACTTTACACCATACTTTATCCCTATATTTAAATCTTATGGTTATTCAGTGTTTGAACATTTATGCATATAAACTAAGATTTCTTACTTTTCAAAAAGTATTTAAAAGTACTAAGACTATGTATTGTCTTATGTATTACTTTAATTTTCGAGGACGAAAATTTTTATAAGGTGGGTAGAATGTAAGACCCATAACTTTTGAAAAGTCTTATTATAATCAAAGTTCAAATCATATAGTTATCTACAGTTTTAAATTCAGAAATTATTTTATTTTATTAAAGATGATTAAGGCAAGTTTCGATTAATTGAATTTGAAATAAATTAAGATTATTATCCAATTTTACAATTATTGAATTATTTTCTATATTTAAATTATAAAGTTGGTAGTTATAAAATAATAAGAATTTTATATGATTTGGACTAGATAATTAATATTTTAAGATATTAATACTGCTGTTTTGGAAAATAAAAAAAATTAAGTATATTATTTCTAATTTTTGGATTTGAACATTTTATTGGAAATAATTTGTAAAATTGATAAACAAATAGTATTTTTATACATTATTATTGTTGGATTAAAATTTGTTTCTAATTACTATATTATCTCTATTTTTATCTGAAATTACTAAACTAACCATAACCCTAATTTACACAACACAACACGCTTACCCTGCTTCATCACCCTCAGCCGTCACCCCCTAACCCCCTCTTCCTTACTCTTAGTGGCACACAAATCAAACACACATACACACAGAGGAGAGCGCGCCGGTGATAAACCCCAATTTCACGGTTTATCTTGTGCTTAATTTAGGAGATTTTATCACCTTTTTTTACATTTATTCAATGAAATAGCATGGTTTTGTAATTCTCCCATAATTTGTGCTTAAGTGTAAAAATATGCTTTTTAGGCCCTTAAATTGGTGATTTTAATTCACTTTAATTCCATTTGATGCCTTGATGTGTTTGTTGAGTGATTTCAGATTCATAAGGCAAGTATTGGATGGAAGAAGTGAAGAGAAAAGAATGCAAGGAGGAGAATTCATGAAGAAATGAACAATTGGAGAATTGAGGGCCACGCGCATGCGTCATCCACGAGTATGCGTGCATTGAAGATTCGCAGGCCACACGCACGCGTCACCCACGCGTACGCGTAAGTAGGAGTTTTGGCCAGCGACGCGCATGCGTTACCCACGCGTACACGTGACGCTTGGCACATGACTCACTAAAAGTGAAATTGCTGGGGGGTGATTTCTGAGCTGCCCAGGCCCAAATCCAACCCGTTTCTGAGAGTATTTCATGCAGAATTAAAGATTGAGCAAAGGGGGAGCACTTAGTTAGTCATGATGAGCATTTAGTTAGTTTCTAGAGAGAGAAGCTCCCTCTTCTCTCTAGAATTAAGTTAGGATTAGGTTAATTTCTTTTAGATCTAGATTTGATTACTTGATTTCATCTTGTTTCCTCTACAATTCCTTGTTCTAATATTTCAATTCTTCTTGGTCTACAATTCCTTGTTCTAATATTACTATTCCTTTTATGTTCATGCACTCATGTTGGATTTGGATCTCTTTTAATGAAATTTGATGTTGATGTTCTTTTATTATTGATTTGAGTTGTGATCTTACTTTTCTTGCAATTGGTAGTTGGTAGATTTATATTTCTTGCACTTTTACTATGCTTACCTTTATTGCCTTCCAAGTGTTTGACAAAATGCTTGGTTGGATGTTAGAGTAGATTTTGAGCATTCTTGGCTTGGAAAGAGTAATTAGGTAATCTTGAGTCATGGATACCCAATTTAGATTGGTGATCTAGAGTTGTTAGCTAGTATTATTTTCATTAACTCTAATCTCTTGCTAATTCACTTAGTGAGTTGATTAAGACATTTGGATTGAGATTAGCTAGTCTTATTAGACTTTCTTCGAGTGTGAAGATAACATGATACCTTCTTCCATCGTCGGGGATGACGTAATAAGATAAATTCTTGTTAATTATTGTTATTAGTGACTAGGATAGAATGCCTATATTCTCAACTCTTGCCATGAATGTCTCTCTTTATTAATTGCTTTCTTGAGTTACTTGATTTAATTTTCCTGTCATTTATTTTATTGCCCCTTTTATCAATCAAACCCCCTTGCATCTTCATAGCCAATAATTGACCACTTCATTGCAATTCCTTGTGAGATGACCCGGGGTTTAAATACTTCGGTTAATTCTTATTGGTGGGTTTGTACTTGTGACAACCAATATTTTTGCATGTGAGGATTCTTTGTTGGTTTAGAACTATACTTGCAACGAGATTTCATTTGTGAAATTCTAAACCGTACAAGAAACCGAGCATCAAAATGACGCTGTTGCCGGGGAATTGCAATGGTGATATGTTATTGGCTATTGTATATATGTGAATTTGTTTCTTTGTTTGTTTTTGTTTGCTTTAGGAGTTAGTTTTTATTAGTCTTATTAGTTTTTTTTTATTTCCGCTTTCACTATGAATTCTCATCACTTTGGCTATGAGTGTGGTTCAAACTATGTTGTAGGAAATGGAAGCTTTAATGAGGAATTGCATCAAGGATTTGGAGATCGAAGGTGGGAGGAGCCCCAAGCTTATGGACAACCTTCTTGGCAACAACCTCCTCCGGATTCCTATGGGTACAATCCAAATCCTAATGCATACCAATCTAATGTGTGTGATGACCCTTGTTGTGATTGTCAACCACAACCACCACGTACATATGACCCCTTCCCTCAACATAGTCCCCAACAACCTTACTCACAAGTCCCCTACCACCAAACACTTCATTATGACCCTAACCTATATCCACCATACCAACCACCATATGAATCATATCTAGAGCCACCACCATTCCAACACCAATACTCCCAAGAACCACAAATTTTGTATACACCACCTCAAGACTTTCACCAATATGAACCACCTTCCAACTATAATACCTTCCCCTCAAACAATGAACCCTCTCTTCCACCACCTCCTTCATCGGAAGACCTAATGCGAGAGCAACAAGAACTTCTAGCTAGGTGTACGAATCATGAAGAAGCGTTCAAGGAGCTAGAAGCCAAGTTAGCTACTATGAATGAAGCCATTAACCACATAGTCTCCCACCTAAGCTCATGCATTCCAAGTAATCCCATTGTTGAATATGGAGAAGCAACCAAAGAGCTTAGTGAGGGAGTGAATTTGGAGCTCCAAGGTGAGGAAGAGGAGTTAAAGCAAGAAGTACAACAAGAGGAGGAGGTAGAGATTATTGAACAAGAGGAAGTAGTGATTGGGTGTTTAGGATATGTTGAGCACATAGAGGAATCTCAAGTTGAAGAGCCTTCTTCCATGGAGTTTGGAAGGGATATTAAGGAGGAGTGTGATGTTAAGGAAGTGGATAGAGAGTTGAGGGAAATTGATCAAGAAGTAGATTTCATCATTAGTGATTTTTTGTCCACATTTATCAATCCCCTTGATGATCTTGTTGTGCCTTCTTCTATTGAATTAGGAAGCGATGTTGAGGAGGATGCACAACCTCCAAGGCACAATGTGATTGAAGAATTGGAAGAAGTGGGGCAAGTACCCAATTCTCCTATCTATGAAGATTCCGCATCAACATATGATCCTTTTAAGCATGATGAGTCCTTCCCCACTATGCTTGAAATTAATGATGAGGTGGACTTCACTAAACCTCCTATTTATGATTTAAGTAATGGGAAAAAGCTTGAAGAAATTGGTGAAGAAGAATGTGAACTTGAGGAAGCTTGGCAAGAGGTAGAGCTTGAAGAACCTTGTCAAGTGGTGGAAGCCTCTAGAAGAGGATGGACGGGAGTGGAACGTGCTTTGTCAAGATCATTGGGAACTCCTCCACCTAGGTTGTCATCTAATCCTTCATTTGAGTGGGTAAAACTTCTAACACTTAGCTTTATTATCCCACTTGAATTTGGTTTGCTTGAAACGGATGACCAACTTACGGTGCCTTGCGGAATTAAGCGTAAGAGGAGGATGTTTAGTGGTTGGCGTTGTAAGTCTAGGCTCATTATGGTTGGAAGCTCGAAATTGAGGAGCATGGATTGGTGTAGTGCTCAATTGAATGGGTCTAAGAGGATCGCTTGGTGCCTTCATGAAAATTTGGCTTCTTTACCACCCGGAGGGAATCAACGTGATCAACTTCAAGACGGGTATGAAAACAAAGTATGGGATCCCAGATTATAAGGTGTGGATCAACTTTGGGAGCCTATGGGTTGTGAAGAACTCCACCAAAGCTTGGAGTTATTAACTTTGAATGATGAAGCACCATGGAAGTCCAAGCATTGGTGGATGTTCAAGGATGGATTCAATCACAAGCCACCTTGATGAAGAGCTCCCCATAAGTCTAACTTAAGGACAATAAACAAAAGTGCTAGGTGGGAGACACCCCACCATGGTAACATCTTTTCATTTTTCTCTTTTGTATATATTGGTAAAATAGGCTTAATTTCATGTTTTGCGTAGTTAGTTGAGTTTATTTGGTAGTCTACTATGTTAAATAAAGTTTTATGGCGTTTTGGTAGCTGTTTGGAGATTTGGAATGCTTGGTTTGGTGCAAGAACATGGAAAAAATTTGAAAAATAGAGCACCATCCACGCGTATGCGTGACCCAAGTATTTTCGACCATCCACGCGCACGCGTCATCCACGCATATGCGTGGGTTCAAAAAATTCCACCTCCTAGCCAAAAACCCGAGAGTTGCGCCTGCACTGCGTGAACACTGTGCCTTTCGCACAAGGCTACCTACGCGTACGCGTACCTCACGCATATGCGTCGCTCTCTAAATAACCCGTCGACGCACACGTGTGACTCATGCGTACGCGTCGCTTCCACTTCGCCATCCCCACGCGCACGCGTTGATGCACGCGTATTCGTGGATGCCCTTCTTTCACACACTTCTTTTCTCATCTTCTTTCCATTTCTCTCCTTCTTCTCTCTTCTCTTCTTTTCTTTCCACCCTTCAAACATCATCCAACACTACCAAACACCATATAAAACCATTTCTTTTAGTTAGTTAGTTAGTTTATTTTTTGTTTAACTTTTGTTTTCCATTATAAGTGTTGGATTACTAATCTTGTTTACTGTTTACTGCTGCTGATTACTAATAGGATCTTATCTTAACATCGATTTTGTTTATATTCTTTGATGGATTCTTTGTTGAGGTTATATTTGGTTACTTGGTTTGAAACTTTTCATGCTTAATGTTTCTGAATACCAAGCACATGTTACATTGCCTTCATGCATCTTAGCTCTTTGAATTTCATGTTTTGGCTACCATGCACTCATCATCCATCATTAGGCAATTGTACATTATCAATGTATTTTTTTAGGTGATGCTTGTTTATGATTGACCCTTATTTACATCACCTATTTTCATGCATTAAGATTGTGTGGTTGAAAAATTGGATCGAAAGCTTACCTAGTGACATATTTTTGAGCTTCCTAAGCTTTGTGGACCATACTTGCTATGTGATTGATCTTAGCTCTTATATATCTTTTCCTAAGTTCCATAGCACCCATGTGTTCCACTTTTATTTCACTTAGGTGTTGTAAACAAATTCCAATATGTGTCATTGTTTGATGTGTGAGCTCTATATTTCATTTGGTTCACTAAGTTTTCTTGCACATCAATCAATACACATGCACTATTCAATTTCACAATTGCTTGATTTTTGCTTGAATGCTTTTATGCTTCTTCACTACTTGTTTGGTTGCCTTAACCTACAAGTCTTTTAAAGTATCTCAAGCACATTAGAATGAGTGAAGTGTATGCCTTCTTTTGTGTAATTGTGATATAACTCTCTATGCTAGTGTGTGTTTCTAAACAGCATGCAATTTAGAATTCGCATACCTACTCTTCCTTAATGTCACATTAATTCACTCACTCCATTCGAGTGATTTACCTCATTCCAACAATTTATGCTTCCTTGCTTTTGTATGTTCTTATCTTACGGTGTTATTTTCTATTTTTCATGACTGATGCACCATAAGCAAAAATGGAAGCGGGAGGAAGAACACGCAGCAACCGGTTGATCCGCCAGTTGAAGGTGGCAATTCGGAGAGTCGCCGTACCCCTTGCTCATCTTTGAGTGCACCAAGGACGGTGCAAACTTTTAAGTGTAGGGAGGTCGTCCGACCGGTTAGCATTTTGTGGGTGACAATTACTTATCCCAACACTTTTGCACTTCATTTTTAGGTCCTTTAGGATTTTTAGTTGCATTTTTTTATTTGCATATATATATATATATATATATATATATATATAATAAGCTCAGTCAAAATAATGAAATTTTTCAAGAATTATATCTATAGGGCACCCCAATTGATTGAAAAAAAAAAATTTTAGCACTTGCTTGAATTATACATCTTGTGGAACATGATTTTTGAGCTAAGAACACAAGCGTGTGAGTTTTGAGCCTTAATTGTGTGGTTACATCATATAACCACTTATTTTCATTCTTGTGTGCATTATTCTCTTTCTATAATTGTAATCTTTGATTTGTTTGATTCTTTATGTCCATTATTTTGTATATACATGCATTTATATGATTGAGGCCATTATTCATTGAGCTCACTTACCCAAATAGCCTTACCTTTTTTATCTTCCATTGTTAGCCAATTTTGAGCCTACGCTTAACCCATTTGTTTTTAATTTTAGCACATTACAAGTCTAAAGCGAAAAACAATAAATGTCCTTAATTTGGATCTTTGATTAGCTTAGGCTAGTGAGAGTGTTTATCATTTGATTTTGGGAGAGTTGGGAACATTGGGTAGAGATAAAAGTGTGTTTGTATTTTTGTTGAAAAATTTTGGGAATTGGGTACACACTCATGTATTAATACATTTAAACCATATGCATTGATGCTTTTGTATATATTTTAGTTCAAAAAAAATTTAAATAAATATAGAAAAAGAAAGAAAAAAGAAAAGCAATAAAAAGGGGACAAAAATGCCCCAAACTGAAGTTCAATAAAAATCAATACATATGTGTGGTGATCAAAAGAGAATGCATGAGTGTGTGAAAAAGTGAAGAATGGGTAGTTAGGTTAGCTTTGAAATTGTATAGGTTGTTATATAGGTTAGGTGGGAAGTTTAAGTTAATCAAAGATTCAAATTTTAGTCCACTTAACCATATACAATCTACCTTGACCCTAGCCCCATTACAACCTATGGGAAAGTCCTCATGATATTTGTATGCATGCATAAAATAACTGTAGATTGTTAGATGAAAAATAAATCTTGGAAAGCATGATTAGGGGAGAATTGAGTGAAACAACCCCATACACTTGAGCGATTAGAGCGGATACACATCCGGTGAGGGTTCGATCGCTCAATTACATGCTTCCACCCATGATCATCCCTTTTCTTGCAAGTTTGTTAAAATCATTCTAATAACTCAATTCAATTGTGGGTTGATTTGATTGCTATTGCTTTAGCCCTTGTGCATATATGCTTTCTTGGGAATTGATTTATTTTGACCAAGTAGTTGCATGCATTTAGATAGATTGCAATTAGATATGTTGCATATAGATAATTTGCATTGAATAAATGTTGATACCTGTTCATACCATGGGTCGAGCTAGGCAAGCCGACCTGAATGAAGACAGAAACGACCGACCTCTTATAAAGGTTGGTCGATACCGACCTCTTCCCAAAGAGCTCGGCCAAATTGCTATAAAGGCCCAACTAGGCCCAAAGCAGAAGATCACAGCCCGCTTAAAGGCGGCTGGCCAAAGATAAGGGGACCCACCCCCAAAAAAGATAAGATAAGATAACTAACTTATCTCAAAAGGAGGTCACTCCACACTACTATGAATACACTGGGGCACCCAGGTATAACTCATACTCTGATTCTACATAAAATACCTGCTCAAAGCCCATGCTAACTTAAGCATCGGAGTCTCTTGCATGTACCACCACCCTCCGGTGATCAAGGATCAGTAGCACCAGCTCCCAACAAGTCGGACACGACTGTTCCGACCACCGCAGCAGATCTCCTCCGAGATCGACCTTCATTTTCAGGTAACCCTCGGAACATTGGCGCCGTTGCCAGGGAACCTGGAAGTCATTCCATCATCATGGCGGACAACCTTGACAACGAACACAACTCCGGTTTGGAAGAAAGAACTCCGCTTAAAAATACGGATGACACAACAAAGGATGTACCTCAAACCAAAGGAGACAAGCAATCTCCAAACATCAAAATCTTAGATGCCCTCCGTGAACAATAGAATCGCCTTAAACAGCTCGAGCAAGAGGCCGAATATCAGTGGGAGGGTGAGAGAGACCTTCAAAGAGAAGCGATACGTTGCCGAGAACTAGAGGACAAACTCACAAAGCTCGAGGCGGATCTCAAAACAAAAACTACTAGTTCCTGTCATGAAGATAACTCCCGCAAGGATCAAGATCCATTTACTAAAGAGATTATGAAAACTAAAGTCTCAAAGAACTTCAAAGCTCCTGACATGACACTATACGATGGTACGACTGATCCAAGCCATCATCTCAGCAATTTCAAAAGCAAGATGTATCTCACAGACGCTTCAGATGCAATTCGATGCAAAGCCTTCCCAACTACCCTGACAAAAACAGCAATAAAATGGTTCGACAGCTTGCCTCCAAGATCAATCACAAGTTTTGACGACCTAGCCAAAAAGTTCCTTGCCAGGTTCTCCATCCAAAAGGACAAGACCAGACATGCTCCAAGCTTACTGTGAGTTAAACAAGGAGATCGAGAAAGCCTTCGCAGCTATATGGAAAGGTTCAACAAAGCATGCCTCGACATACAAAGTCTCCCAACAGAAGCTGCCATCATGGGGCTCATCAACAGCCTAAGAGAGAGACCTTTTAGCCACTCAATATCCAAAAAATATCCAACATCTATAAACAAGATACAAGAACGGACAGAAAAGTATATCAATATGGAGGAAAATTCTCGATTAGAAAAAACCTCAAAATCTAGATTCTCCTACCCACCTCGAGATAAGGATAAAGAGTCCAGGAAAAAGGAGGATCAACCTACTGAAAAACCTAGAAAATACCACAACTACACTCTACTGAGAGTGTCCCTTGTGGATGGATACAGAGAGATATGAAATACTGAAAAGATCCCGCCCCCTTGTCCGATTAAACATAAAAGAGGAGGAGGAAATCGGACAGAGTATTGCGAATACCACCGAATCTACGGGCATTCCACCAACGACTACTTTGACCTAAAAAATGTCATCGAAAAACTAGCACGAGAAGGGCGACTAGATTGGTTTCTAGCAAACAAAGCAGACGAACCAAGAAAAAGAAGAAAGGACGAAGAGATCGGACGAGTTGAACGTCCCAATCGCACCCCCGAAAGGCATCTCTATATGATCAATGGAGGATTCGCAGGAGGAGGGATCTCTAAGTCATCACGCAAAAGACACCTTAAGGAGGTGTATCATGTTGGGGAAGGAGACAGGTTGGTCGACCTCCCCAATATCACCTTCACACAAGAAGACGCTATAGGCATCGTCCCAGGGCATGATGACCCCATGGTCATTACCATAATACTCGCCAATGCCAACCTCCACAGAACACTAATCGACCAGGGAAGTTCCGCAGACATCTTGTTCAAACCCGCCTTCGACAAGCTCGGCCAACAAGAAAAAGAGCTCAGAGCGTATCCGAATAGCTTGTTCGGACTTGGAGACACCCCAATTCAACCATTAGGATACATCTCCCTGCATACAACCTTTGGGAAAGGAACTCGGTCTAGGACGTTGAGCATAGACTATATTGTAGTCGATGTGAGCTCGGCCTACAACGCGTTAATAGGTGGGACAACGTTAAACCAGCTCGCCGCCATGGTCTCCACTCCACACCTATGCATAAAGTTCCCCACTCCGGAAGGGATCGCTACCTAAAGGGAGACCAAAAACTCGCGCGACATTGTTACAACGAAAGTCTGAACCTTAAAGGAGACCCCAGAGGAAAAGAAACCAACACTATAGAACTCGGGGGAATCCGAGCTCGCGAAGAACTCCGCCCTCAGCCAAAAAGTGAGACTCAAGAAGTTCAAATTGGAGACGATCCAAGCAAAACAACAAATATAGGAGAAAATATGAGAGAAGACTTAAAGGAATTGCTAATAAAGCTCCTATGAGATAATTCCGACCTCTTTGCATGGAAGGCCGCCGACATGCCCGGTATTGATCCCGGACTAATGTGTCACAAGTTAGCCATATATCCAGGGTCTCAGCCAGTACAACAAAAACGTAGGAAACTCGGCCCAGAAAGGTCGCAAGCTGTAGAGGAACAGGTACAAGCTTTGCTAGAGGCAGGGTTCATAAGGGAGGTAAAATATCCACCATGGCTAGCCAATGTGGTGCTAGTCAAAAAGTCAAATGGGAAGTGGCGAATGTGCACCGATTACACCGACCTCAACAAAGCCTGCCCAAAGGATCCTTACCCTCTCCCGAACATTGATACACTAGTCGACGCTTCGTTAGGCTATCAATACCTCTCCTTCATGGACGCTTACTCGGGATACAACCAGATCCCAATGTATCAACCCGACCAGGAGAAGACATCATTCTTAACCCCCAAAAGCAAACTATTGCTATATAGTTATGCCCTTCGGACTCAAGAACGCAGGGGCTACCTACCAAAGACTGATGAACAAAGTCTTCACTGATCACATTGGAAAGCTAATGGAAGTTTATGTAGACGACATGCTGGTAAAAACACAAAGTGAGGAATCGTTGTTACCCGACCTCACTAAAGTGTTCGACACCATAAGAGAGCATGGTATGCGACTTAATCCCGCAAAGTGTACCTTTGTGGTAGAAGCTGGCAAATTTCTGGGCTTCATGCTCATCCAAAGAGGAATTGAAGCAAACCCAGATAAGTGCCAGGCTATACTTCACATGAAAAGTCCAACCTGTGTCAAAGACGTCCAACAACTTAATGGAAGACTAGTGGCTCTGTCTAGGTTCCTAGCTGGATCAGCCTTAAGATCTCTCCCTTTCTATGCAACATTAAGGAAGGGAAAGAGGTTCGAGTGGACTCCAAAATGCGAACAAGCTTTCCAAGATTTTAAGAAATTTCTGGGGCAACCACCTGTCCTTACTCGACCTCGGGAAGGTGAAGAGCTCATACTATACATCTCCGTAGGAAGTCGGGCAATAGCCTCCGCGTTGGTCAGAGAGGACGAAAGTGGACAACAACACATCTACTTCATTAGTAAGGCTCTATAAGGGGCTGAACTAAACTATCAAAAGTTAGAAAAGTTTGCCTACGCCCTCATACTCACTTCCCGACGACTCCGACCATACTTTCAAGCTCACACCATCAAAGTACGGACCAACCAACCCATAAAGGGGATCTTACAGAAAACAGACTTAGCTGGAAGAATCCTACAATGGGCTGTCGAGTTATCCAAATTTGAGATCAAGTATGAAACTCGGACAGCTATCAAATCCTAGTACTTGGCCGACTTCATCGCAAAGTATACTGACACCCCGGGCACCCCCACAAAGTGGAGTCTTTATGTAGATGGCTCCTCAAACAAAACCGGGAGTGGTGCAGGCGTCATTTTAGAGAGCGATCAGGAACCCAAATCGAGCTCTCCTTAAAGTTCGAGTTTCCGGCCTCAAATAATCAAGCTGAATATGAAGCACTACTAGCTGGCTTGAGGCTGGCTAGGGAAGTGGGAGCTCAAAGACTGACCATCTTTAGCGACTCCCAAGTAGTCACTTCGCAAATAGAGGGGAGCTATCAAGCTAAGGATCCCACTATGAAAAAATACCTTGGTAAAACCAAAGAACAGCTCGGACAATTTAAGGGATATGAAGTCCGATACATACCCCGAGAACAGAATACTCGAGCTAATGCACTCTCAAAACTAGCCAGCACCAAACTAGGGGGCAACAATAGAAGCCTCATCCAAGAAACTCTCCGAAATCCATCAACCTTGGAGGAAGAAAAGATCCTAGCCATATCAGGACAGGATCAAGGATGGATGACTCCCATAATTAACTACCTCAAGATAGAAACACTCCCAGCAAATAAAAAAGAGGCAAAGAGGCTAGTACGAGAAGCCCAGTACTAAACCATAATACAAGATGTCCTATATAAGAGAGGAATCTTTACACCTCTCCTAAAATGTGTCCCGACCTCTGCTACAAAGGAAGTTCTCGAAGAAGTCCACAGTGGCATGTGCAGCAATCACCTCGGAGCACAAGCCCTTGCTAAAAAGGTACTCCGAGCTGGTTTCTACTGGCCGACCTTGCAAAGGGAAGCAACAGAGTTTGTCAAGACATGCCCACCATGCCAGAAGCATGCCAACTTCCACATAGCTCCACCTGAGGAGCTCATCTGCATTACTTCACCCTGGCCATTTGAAAAGTGAGGGCTCGACCTCCTCGGACCCTTCCTCCAGGGGTCTGGACAGGTCAAGTTCCTCATTGTAGGCATAGACTACTTCACAAAGTGGATTGAGGCAGAGCCATTAGCTAATGCCACGTCCAAATAAGTCGGAAATTTCTATACAGAAATATTATCACAAGGTTTGGGGTCCCATGCTCCATCACCACAGATAATGGTACTCAATTCACCGACACATGCTTTAGAAATCTGGTAGCCGATCTAAAAATCAAGCACCAGTTCACCTCTGTAGAGCACCCACAAGCCAATGGACAAGCGGAAGCCGCCAACAAAGCCATACTGGCCGGGTTAAAATGGAGGTTACAGGACGCCAAGGGAGCTTGGGCTGAAGAGTTCCCGCAAGTCCTATGGGCATATCGGACAACACCACACTCAACTACTAGAGAATCACCATTTCGACTTGCTTACGGAATGGAGGCAATGATTCCCATAGAGATAGAAGAAGGATCTCCTACAATGATCCTCTATAATGAAGATACCAACTCCCAGGCTCAAAGGGAAGAGCTTGACCTACTTCCAGAAATCCGAAAAAGAGTTCGGATTAAAGAAGAAGCCCTAAAGTATCGAATGGCCTTTAGGTATAATCGGAAGGTCGTCCAGCGAAGCTTCACCACCAATGATCTCATCTTAATCCAAAATGATATCAGAGCAGGTCGGTCAGGAGAAGGGAAGCTAGCAGCTAACTGGAAAGGACCATACCGAGTAACAGAAGTACTAGAAAAAGGTTACTACAAGGTATCTGACCTCGAGGGACGAGAGCTACACAGGTCATGGCATGCATGTAACTTAAGAAGGTACTATAGTTAGAAAACAATAAAAGATCTTAGGTCAAGGTGCACTCTTTTTCCTGAAAAGGTTTTTTAATGAGGCGCCAGGCCGAGATCTAGAAGGGTAAGCACTCACATTTATACAGTCTTGTTCATATTTCTATCTTTTATTATCATTTGAATAAAGTTTTCAGATTCCCTAAAAAGTTTCCTACCAAGATGCATTAATCTAAGCTCATAAAACGCAAAAATTCATCACCCAATTACAAAGAGGTCGGCAAGGTGAAGATCAAATTCATCGACCAATTACAAACAGGTCGGCAAGGTGAAAATCAAATTCATCGACCGATTACAAAGAAGTCGGCAAGGTGAAAGCGATAAAAGCAGATTAATGCAAGAAGTTATAAAAAGTAACCCATAAAAGCGACCTGACGAGGTCTGACTAAAAATGGATTACTAAAAATAACTTAATAAGGCCCGACAGAGAAGTAAGACTAACGAAAGGATCACTAAAAAGGGACGAAGACGCCTCCAAAAAGGTCCGAGCTGCTTAGCTATAAAGGTACAAGTCTTGCGAAAAAAGACATTACTTAAAAAGCGAAGGAACAAGTCAAGATAGAGCTAAAAAGCATCCAAGCAAACTACAAAGAAAAGGTTCCCCTTGGAACACTACCTAAAAAGTTGTTAGAACTAGACTAAAAAGCTCACAGCGCGACCTAGCAAAGCAAGCACGACCCGAGAAAGTAATAAAAAGCCAAAAAGAACTTAAGGCTCAAACATGCTTAGCAAAGAGGGAAACAGCTTCGCTCAAACAAAGGAATGATCTTGAAGCAGAGCTACAAAGAAGTCGATAACTAAAAAGGTTCTGTAAGAACACTAAAAAGTTATCGGACAAGATAGCCCGAACACCGAAGGAACACCTCACCCAAGCAGAAAGCAAGGCATGATCCAGGAGGGCCACCAACCCCTACTGCAAAAGAGGTCGGACAGGCAAAGTACCAAACCTCTGTAAAAATCCACAAAAGTTACAAATGTGTGACTAACATACCAGCAAAAGCATATCTATAATAAAGCATTTAAAGACTCAAAAGGCTACTACTAAAAAGAAGCCTCAGAGTTTAAAGTGTTTTGTTTAAGCAAAATAAAGTTGCTAAGAAGCAACCAAATGTCAGAAAAGTCACCATAAAGAGATTTACAAAAAACAAGTCTCAAGTCCACAAATCGGACTACAATACAAGTACCGAAAAATATAAAGGATCTAAACTCCCCCCAGTAGTGGCATCCTTGGCCGGAGGAGGAGGAATGGTCGCAATCGGGACGGCATCGATAGTTCCATCCAGCCTGTTCAAAATTTGCACATCAGGATCAGGCTTTGGCTGGTCGACTTCTGAAGGGACGGAAGAGGCTAAAGCGACTGCAGTTTTCCCTGGCGGCACATGAGGAGGACTCTCATTCTCGTCATCTGGGGCAGGCACTATCTTGCCGTCCTCTACTACATTATCCAAGCTAAAAAGAGTTAGGTCGAGCTCAGGGGCAAGAACTTGGACTAGGGCTTTCAAGTTCTTATAGGCATCAGTCACACTACCCACCAGATGACCCTGGAGCTCGGCATAATCAGCCTGGGCAGATTCAAGCATCTCCTTAATCTCCAGCAACTCGCCATAGGCACGGGTGTAGCTCTCCTTGTAATGTTTCGCCGTTTCTCCAGCCAGATTTGCAGCCGCCTCAGCAGCAGTAGCCCGGGACTTCTCCCTCTCCACATCCAGCTCTAGCTTAGCCACCCTGGCATCGAGTTTATCCTTCAAGCCCTTAATCCTGTCAAATTCTGACTTGGCGTCCTCCATAAAAGCCTTAGTCGCATGAACCGGAGAATCCCGGACAACATGAAACAAGGCCACCCCAAGGTTGGCCATCCAAACACTATTACTAGTAATAAAATTTAGATGGCACAGAATAGACACATCATCCAAGGAAACTTTACCATAAGGGGATATCAGCTCATTAGTAAAACCCACACCGTCAAACTCCTGGCTATTCAGATCATAAGTACCAATAGTTTTTTGACACTTTGGGAGAGGACCAGCAACAGTAGGAGAGAAGGCGACACCAGAAGTTGGCTGAATAGGATCAGAATGAATCATCCGGACCTGAGGAGTCGGAATGACCTTCCTCAGACCAGAAGCATCAGAACTCGGCTATTTCGGAGGCACTTGAGAAGACCCTCCCTCTGTAGTCTTGGCGATATATTTTGTACAGCCGTCACCTTCTTGGCCCTGTGGAAGGCCTTCATAGAATCACTAGACTTCACCATCTCTCAAAAAGACACCAGAAAAACAAGTTAAAAATAAAGAAAAGGAGAAGTCGGCAAAAAACAGAGGAAAAGCTATCAGAAAAGAAGTCGGACACTACCCAGCTCAACACGAAGAAGGGAAGGATCCCCCAGAAATCTCTTGGTATCTAAATGAGGAGGTTCCCCCCAGTGCTCCTCCAAAACATTCACAAAAGCCTGTTCGACTTCGTCCAGGCTCTCCCAAGAATACTTAGTAGTTACCGTATCCTTTTGCCACCAAAAAGGGAAGGTGGGTTCATTATTCTCATCCAGAAAGAAGGGTCGAGCATCTCCAGCAGCTCGGACCTTGAAGTAGTAGTTCTTGAAATCACAGAAGGACTCATCAAACATTGAAAACACTTTTCTCCCCTGGGTAGCTCGGAAAGAGACCCAAGAAGCCTTTTTCTTGGCTACTCCAGGTTTGGTCAAAACAAACAGATAGAGAAAGAGAGGTATAGTAGGTCGAACACCCAATTCCTGACACAACAACTGAAAGATCTTTATGAAACCCCAAGAGTTTGGATGGAGTTGAGAATGGGCCACGTTACAGATCCACAAGAGGTTAGTCTCAAAATCAGTAAAAGGGATAGTGATATTCAGCTGACTAAAAAAGTAATCATAAGCATAAAAGAAAAGTCGTTCTCCCTGAGTCAAGGGAGGGAAACTAACACTCTCCTCAGGGTCAGGCGATAACAGTTCATAGTTCTTTTCATTGTCCCTGTTGCTACAAATCTTATGGAATCTCCTAAGTCTCTCACAATACTCTGGGTCGACCACAATGACGCACATAAGGACTATAGAGTCCAGCCAGTAGGCCATGCACGCGGGGATCTTGGTAGACATCTCGACAACATTTTTTTGGGAAGACATACAGCAAAACTACACCTACAGCAAAGGAAGATAGCAAGGGTCACTACTCAACAACTCAAACAAAAATAAAAAAGGAAGGAACAGCCAATCAACATAGAGGAGGGGCAACAAAAGGGCACCCCATGATTCGCAGAAACAAAGAGAAATTCAGCAAAGCCCATGGGCACCCTTTGGAGGCAGCAACAAAATAAGAATCCAGAAAAGGAGAAGACACACAAATTGGAATTGGGACACTAACCAACCCTAAACCTTTCAAACACGCAAGAAACTCAACCTAAAATACCAGCACTCCCTCATACATTCCCTAATATAAGCAAAACTACCTATAGGCAGCAGAAACCTCAAAGGTGCACATTTTAGTAAAACAGGAGCAACAGGAAAACCACAAAACGAAATGTCGAAAACAAACATACAATCTTTCTGCGAAAGGATCAAGCTTCTCAGAGACAAACTCAGTAAAAATCAAAACTTTGCAAACATGCAACAGTGAAGACATACATGAAGACGACTATCGAAACGTAAAAAGGAAAGAGAATACCAGCCTGTAGAGGAAGAGGAAACAAGCGCGAGGAAAAGCTCAGATAGAAGCAAACAATCGAATCTGTGCCAACAAAATGCTCTCGAGCAAAGAAGATAGAAAGCTTGGGGGAGTGTAAACAAGAAGAAGTCAGAGGAACGAAGTGCCTAGCAAACAACGATCAAAGAGCGAAAAGAAAGGGAGGAAGAAACTCAAAGTGATTCTTTAATTTCAAAATGAAGTACAAAAGAGGGAAAAAACAGCAAAAATAAAAAGTGAAGCCCAATAAATGAGCATTTAAAGCCCTTGCACGTTGCCTAGAAAGCGTAACACGCGCTACAATTAAAAAAGAAAGAGAAAAACCGCTTCGCATTCAAGCAGAAGCAGGCCTGCCAGAAGTTATACAAGAGATCAACCAAAAACTAAATGCTCGAGCACGACTCCCCTGAAGGATCGAAGCTGGGAAGCACAACCTCAAAGGGGAATCGAAGCTCGAGCAGGGGCACTGTTCATACCATGGGTCGAGCTAGGCAAGCCGACCTGAATGAAGACAGAAATGACCGACCTCTTATAAAGGTTGTCGATACCGACCTCTTCCCAAAGAGTTCGGCCAAATTGCTATAAGGGCACAACTAGGCCCAAAGTAGAAGATCACAGCCCGCTTAAAGGCGGCTGGCCAAAGATAAAGGGACCCACCCCCAAAAAAGATAAGATAAGATAACTAACTTATCTCAAAAGGAGGTTACTCCACACTACTATAAATACACTGGGGCACCCAGGTATAACTCATACTCTGATTCTACATAAAATACCTGCTCAAAGACCATGCTAACATAAGCATCGGAGTCTCTTGCAGGTACCACCACCCTCCGATGATCAAGGATCAGCAACACCAGCTACCAACAAGTCGGACACGACAATTCCGACTACCGCAGCAGATCTCCTCCGAGATCGACCTTCAGTTTCAGGTAACCCTCGGAACAATATCCTTTGTTTCTTTCTTGAGTTTACCATGAGGACATGCTTGGTTTAAGTGTGGGGAGGTTTGATAAACCCCAATTTCGTGGTTTATCTTGTGCTTAATTTAGGAGATTTTATCACCTTTTTCCACATTTATTCAATGAAATAGCATGGTTTTGTAATTCTCCCTTAATTTGGGTATAAGTGTAAAAACATGCTTTTTAGGCCCTTAAATTGGTGATTTTAATTCACTTTTAATTCCATTCGATGCCTTGATGTGTTTGTTGAGTGATTTCAGATTCACAAGGCAAGTATTGGATGGAAGAAGTAAAGAAAAAAGCATACAAGGAGGAGAATTCATGAAGAAACGAGCAATTGGAAAATTGAGGACCACGCGCACGTGTCATCCACGCGTACGCGTGCATTGAAGATTCGCAGGCCACGCGCACGCGTCACCCACGCGTACGCGTGACGCTTGGCACGTGACTCACTTAAAGTGAAATCGCTGGGGGGCAATTTCTGAGCTGCCCAGGCCCAAATCTAACTCGTTTCTGAGGGTATTTCATGCAGAATTGAAGATTGAGCAAAGGGGAAGCACTTAGTTAGTCATGATGAGCCTTTAGTTAGTTTCTAGAGAGAGAAGCTCCCTCTTCTCTCTAGAATTAGGTTAGGATTAGGTTAATTTCTCTTAGATCTAGATTTGATTACTTGATTTCATCTTGTTTCCTCTACAATTCCTTGTTCTAATACTTTAATTCTTCTTGGTTCTTTTGTTAATTTTACTTTCATGTCTCTTTTATGTTCATGCACTCATGTTGGATTTGGATCTCTTTTAATGAAATTTGATGTTGATGTTCTTTTATTGTTGATTTAAGTTGTGATCTTACTTTCCTTGTAATTGGTAGTTGGTAGATTTATATTTCTTGCACTTTTACTATGCTTCCCTTTATTGCCTTCCAAGTGTTTGACAAAATGCTTGGTTGGATGTTAAAGTAGATTTTGAGCATTCTTGGCTTGGAAAGAGTAATTAGGCAATCTTGAGTCATGGATACCCAATTTAGATTGGTGATCTAGAGTTGTTAGCTAGTATTATTTCCATTAACTCTAATCTCTTACTAATTCACTTAATGAGTTGATTAGGACATTTGGATTGAGATTAGCTAGTCTTATTAGACTTTCTTCGAGTGTGAAGATAACATGATACCTTCTTCCATCGTTGGGGATGACGTAATAAGATAAATTCTTGTTAATTATTGTTATTAGTGACTAGGATAGAAAGCCTATATTCTCAACCCTTGCCATGAATGTCTCTTTTTATTAATTGCTTTCTTGAGTTACTTGATTTACTTTTCCTGTCATTTATTTTATTGCCCCTTTTATCAATCAAACCCCCATTGCATCTTCATAGCCAATAATTGACCACTTCATTGCAATTCTTTGTGAGATGACCCAAGGTTTAAATACTTCGGTTAATTCTTATTGGGGTTTGTACTTGTGACAACCAATATTTTTGCATGTGAGGATTCTTTGTTGGTTTAGAACTATACTTGCAACGAGATTTCATTTGTGAAATTCTAAATCGTACAAGAAATCGAGCATCAGCCGGCCAGGAAGGGAGCTGTCACTGCCAGCTGGTCGCCGTCGATCCCATCACTTGCGTCGTTGCCAGTCGTGCCATCATAGGGAGAGATCGGGCAGAAAGGGGGAAACAAAGGAAAGGGCCACGGAGAAGGGGAGGAGGAGAGGAAGAAGATCGCACCGGTGTGCTGGGCGCCGCCGCTGCCATCGCGTCGTCGCCGTCGACCCTGCGAGTTGCCATCCGCGTCATTGTCGTTGAAGCTCCGCGCTGCTGTCCAACCCGCAGCGCCTCGCTGCCAGTTGCCGTTCGTCTTCATCGCCTCCAGCTGAAGGGGGATTGAGGCGCAAAGGAGGGAAGGCCGTGGTCAGCCTCGTCGTGTTCGTGTTCGGCCGCCTCTGCTTCCGTGTCTCCCAACGGCGCCGCTGCACATGAGCCGGAGGAACTTGTCCCTGCTGAGCCGCCGCCGCCACTGCTATGGTTTGTCGCCGACGAGGGTTGGCCGCTGATGAGGAGAAGATGATGCTGCGTCTTCCAGTCGTCCCTGCCGCCGCCGTGCCGTTGAGAAGAAGGCCGTCCAGTCCCATAGAGTAAGAGAGAGAGAAGGCACGGGAGCAGAGGAAAGAGAAGGGAGGCCTGCGCCAGCCACCGCCGCTCCTGCTGCCCAAAACCCCACTGTCGTTGCCGAAAAATTCTGCTGGTAAGGGATTTAATTGAGGTTTCTATCTTTTTGGATTTCGAGAAGGTTTTGATGTTGCGTGGTTATTATAGTTGATCCACCGGAGCTTCTGGCCGCTACCGAAGCTGTTGCCGAGTCGGTTTGGAATCGCAGCTGCTTCATTTTGTTATTTCGGTAAGTAATTATGTTTTGAAAGCCCTGCGTTAGTGTCCCATACGTGTATTAAAGCCTTACGATATTAATGTTCTTAGGATTTAGTAACTGAGGTTGCTTGTTGTGATTTAGAGCTGTTTATGCTGCCGCGAAAATGTGTGGGGTTGTGCTTTGAAGCTACAGTTGATTTTGGGTTGAGACGAAAAGAACTCTATGGGGCATTTGGGCTATGGTTTTACGTATTGAGGTAGGGGCTTTTCTAAAAAGCTATTTTTTTATCTGGAATTGTTATAAATGGATACTGGTGTGAGAATTATATACTTTTAGTGATTGTACATGTCTTATGTATTGTTTGGCTACTTTGGATGGATATGATTATATGTTTTGATTAGATTATTGTTTGGTTTTGATAAATGAATTGTTGCTGAACTGTTTCTTTAAAGTTTTGGAAATGAGTTTAATCGGTTGATAGTGATTTGATTTTGAAACGATTTCCTTGAGATATGAAAATGAGGTGACTGTTGGATTTAGCTTGCTTTTGAACTGATTTTGGATTTGGACCGTTGAAAAGGATTGTGGAATGGTCTAGTTGGGACCAGAACCGGGTGGCAAAGTCCAAGTTTTAGGGGAGGTGCTGCTGAAATTTCTATAAAAATCCTAGACCTTGCTTGAAAAGTTATTTAGAAAGGTTTGGATTTGAGAAATTGTACTATTTGGTTTATTAAGAAAAATATTTATGTTTTCGAGCTTAGTTTATTTAAGTAAACTATATATCTTGGGTTCGACTTATTTAGAAATGAATTATTTTACCATTTGAATCACTAAAGGAAAGTATTATTTTCTAATATTGATATTTATATAAAAAAAAGGACTTTGCTTTTGGTTAGACTTAAAGATTTCATTCAGAGGATATTTTAGTGATTTTAAAAGAAATTGGACTTTGACTGAATAATTGCATTTGTGACATTTTGGAAGAAGTCAGAGAATTGGTTTTAAAGATGAACCTGAAAGTGGTTTTAATTTAAATGAATCGGTTCCGTTTCAAGTGAATTGACTTTGGATTGGGTTGGGACTTGTGACTTTATATGATCCGGTTTTATAATAAACTCTGTTTTTATTTGCTTAAACCAAGGATCTATGATTTTAAGATTTTCAATGAATTTTTAAGAAATTGAGATAGGTTGTCCTTCCCTAAAGTCTTGAGACTCGACTGAGAAATTTTATTATTGAATCCTATATTAGGATGAATGTTTTGAATCCTTCAAAGGAGATTTTAATTTGGCCTGGTTTTGGAATTTTGGAAATATGATGCTTAGGGTGACTTTGTTTTATAAAAGAGAAAGTTACATTTGAGGAAAAGTAGATATGAGCCTGAAAAAATTTGTGAAATGGGGATTTTAAAGCCAAGGCTGGAAAGGATTGATTTTCGATTTCAAAGTAAATTGAATTGAGAAAAAGTGATTTATGGCTTGAATGATGATTTTATGAGTTTGATGATGTTGGATGGTGGAAGTGCTTTATGTTATGTGCCGGAATGGCTGTATATGAAAATGAATTATGGCTGATTGTGGAATATGTTATGAGCCGGATGGCTGAGTATGAATATGAATGATTTTGAGCTGATAAAGTTATTGTTGCACTTCCAACTATCTGAGATACGAGTTTTCTTGGGTGAAAGCAGTGGCTAGCCACCACGTGCTCCAGGTTGAGACGCGATATTCTGCTGACCCTATCTCGTAAGTGTGGCCGGACACTATAAAAGTTCTGGATGAGCTCGCCCCCGTGAATATACACCACTGAGGGTGTTGGATGTGAATTATGATTATGATTATGAATAACTCGAGTTGGGGATGCACGACAGAGGGACAGTCCAATGGTTAGCTACCAGGACTTATCGGGTTGGCTTTATAACCGACAGATGAGACTCATCAGCCACTAGGACAGGCATTCATCATTTGCATCTATGTGACATTGTTTGGATGTACATATTGTACTTGGTTTGCCTATGTGATTAAATGTGTTTAATTGTTAATTGCTCTACTTGATGTAACTGCTTGTTTGTGCTTGAGCTTCCTACTTGTGTTTGCGACTGAAATTCTGTTGGATTGTGGTGGATTAGCTGCTGTTGGATTGTTTGGGTCTAGGGCCGTGGTTGATATGAGATGGGCCGATGGTTGGTTTCGGTTTTGTGTTTCTGGTTTAGAAAAGTATGAAAAAATAATCTAGTTCAGCATAGATAAACCCTTTTGAAAGGCTTTTGAATTTTTAAGAAATGAACAGTTTTCCTCTTTCAGAAAGATTTCAGATATGTTGTATAGTAAACCTTTGCTTTTGAAGAGATACATAAGGCGGTTATTAATCACTGTAACGATTTTATCTCGCGTATCCTATTATAGTAATTCTGCAGCCCTATAGTGAGAACCCTTTCGAGGATGATGTTCTTACTCCCCTATAGGTCTCTTCTTTTTCAGGTTACGGACGATGAAGTTCGGAAGAGTTTATTTCTTTTCTGGTAGACGATATTTTTGTATTGTTTTAGTATTTATGTTTTCCTCGCCTTTAGTTTTGCAAGTCTTGTAAGAGGGATAGGATTGTGATATGAGATGTTTGTAAATTAATATATATATATATATATATATATATATATATATATATATATATATATTCCTGTGAGTATTGTAATTCATACTGTAACTATGAATGTATGTTTTTGAAATATTCGATTTAAGTTTTAAAAAAGCTCATATTTTAGTATTAAATATTATAAGAGTCGTCGTAATACCCGAGCTATCAGAGTGGCGCAGCCGGAAGCGTAACATTATGATAGTTAGGGTGTTACAATTTGCAGCGAAATCTTCAAGTGTCGGCAAAGAAGTCACAAGTACTAGATCGGTATATTTACTATTAAAATCTGCAACTCTCTCATTGTTCCTGTAATGGCTAACAACAGTCTCCATGTTATTGATGAATTCAAGAATGGTGTCTTTCTTTCTCACATATGCCTTTATTAAAGAGTTAATCCTTTCGCATTGGGATGTTGTCTTGATTCGCCCAAAAAAATGGTTTTTCAAAGATGCAAGAGCTCATAAATACCTCACTCATAGGTTTGGTCAGCCCAAGAGTTGCTTGATAAGTTATACTTCTCCACCATATTTTCCCCCTTGACCTCAAACTCTTCAACACTCACATTAGCATATATAAACTTCTTGAAGTCATTTAGAAATCCATTGTTCTTAACCTTCTTGCATGCATTCCTATGTAAGTGCCATGTACATAATTGATGTATTGCATAAGGATAAACTTGTTTAATGACTTCTCTCATTGAAAGATCTCCATCGATGACAACTGATCTAGGGTGCTTATTCCCCATTGCTTCTAAAAAGATTTGTAAAAGCCACTTATATGAACCAATATCCTCATTAACAAGAAGACCGCATCCAAATATGTCAGTCTGCCCATGATGATTGCTATCAAAAAATATCACAAGTGGTTTATTATAGACGTTCCTATTATAAGTCGAATCAAATGTCAACACATCCCAAAGCACTCATAATCAATACAACTAGTCCCATCAGTCCGAAACAAATTTTTCAATCGATTCTCATTACTTAATGTATACTTGCCAAAGATATAAGAATCATTCCCAGCCTTACCTCTCAGGTGTAGGATTACAAGTGTTCATAACACGCAGCGGATGTAATAAAATAATCTTATATATCTATTTTGTACTTAAAACTTTATTAAAATAAGATGGGTTAGATGCCAATACCTGAGTACCCTAGTGAATAAAAACTTTCTCCTTCGATAGTATGAAGGTACTATGTGTATTCACACCGAGACTGATCCATGTTGTCAACTCCTTGATTAATGAATTTAACTGAGAAATTTCTTGCAGCTCCTTGTACCAGCAATTCTTCACTAAGAATTGGAGTATTTGTGTATGTAGAGGTAGAAAAAAAAAGTTTTGTCCTTTTCTTTTACCACATACATCTATATATAGGATGAGATTGGTAACTGATTTTAAGATCAAATCTTATAATTCAAATTACAACTTAATTTGAAATAGAATCAATTAGGATCTTATCCATATTTAAAACTCAACATAGAATAAATAAATAATTATTTAATATTCTCAATTATCATATTATTATATTTATGGTGCTAGAAAAGAATATAATAATATTCTATTTGAATTAATATAATTATTTATTTGATTAAATCAAAATTATAATTAAATAATTATTTACCAAGGATTAGAACACTTGTTAGTGTATGACCCCATAGATTCAATACTAAGCGGGTAGTAAATTAGTCATACTAAATTTACTAATCAAGGTTGGAGTCTAGTAACACTCTTTGACGACCTGATAGTATGAAGCAATAATATTTTTACTAAGAACCCAAGATGAACAAAAAATATAACTCCTTCCATCTTTTCAGCTCTTGGCTAACTTTTAGAGTTCGGTTTGATTGTCAAACTCTAACTTGTTACCATTATTATAATGAATTATGAATGAATTAAGAAACTCATTTCTTAATTCATTCAAACCCCTTGGTCAAGGCATTGTTTATTTTAATCATTATAATCGTAGATTTCAAACTCATTACCATAGTTGATGGATTCCATATTGACTAATCATTAATTCTACAAGTATTTAAATCATACCCAATGTCTATTCAACTAGCACCGTAGGGTATTAGGTGTCCGAAATCAAAGTATAATAAATACATTGTCAATTACTATGATAGTCACAGGTCAAAGAAAAATTCTTATATTATGTTCATCATAAGAATATCCTATTGACAAATATATGGTAACTATAACCATTAGGAATTCTCAAAGTGAGTCAGTTCAATGGTCATATCTCTATATATACCATTTATATATATATAATTTAATAAATGATATCTATTAATCTTCATCGAATGAAGACTATTATATATGTGTGTATATATATATATATATATATATATATATATATATATATATGAATCTACCCGAATCACTAATGTCCCAATTTTAGTGATTCTACGATTAAGAACAATTTAAATTAAAAGTACTCAAAAAATGTGTATCTCATTATTACAATCCCTATCGTAATTATTCATTTCTAATTTTAAGTAAGGACACTATCATAAATTATAAAAGTTTATTCTTATAATAATAATAATAATAATAATAATAATAATAATAATAATAATAATAATAATAATAATAATAATAATAATAATAATAATAATAATAATAATAATAATAATAATAATTCATGATAGCATTTTGTTGGACATACATACTTATCTCCAATTCAGGTAGCTTACAGCAGCATTTGCATCACCACCCTTCACATTTTTTTCCCTATGTTGAGTAATGAGGTTTTACATATCTTTTTAGTTGAATGACAAGTTTACATATCCACCTTCTTGAGCAGCCAAGTATCCAAAGATGTGATAGGTCCTGATGCCTATGTCATGCAAATTTTTTACTTAAGCTTTATCTAAATCAGTGAATGTGTGATACTCAGGCATCATATTAATGTCGAGTGGATCCACTAAACCATGAGAATACTCTTCGTAGAACAAAATAACCTTTCATTTAGAATTTTTTTTCTACCCAGACGTGCACGAATTCTTGCAGGGCATCTACTTCGAGTTAGGGGTTGGTGGCCTCTGATTTTTTCGTCCTTTTCAACCTCTTCCTTTCTTGAGCCCTCCTAATTGCAAATAATTTGGCGCATGACGTTGGGATTTTTGCCAGTAAAGAATTTCATAAAAACAGTCGCGTTGTAGATATAGTCTCTAAACCGACAGAAATTCCTTCGTACAAACGTTTTGGTTGTCACAAGTAACAAACCCCTTTGAAATTGATAACCGAGTATTTTAAATCTCGGGTCGTCTTCTCAAGGAATTGCAGGGAGGTGTTCTTATTATTGGTTATGAAAAAGTGTGTTTTGGGGTTTTGGATTAAGGTAAAAAGTTAGTTGAATAACAAGAAAGATAAAATAATAATAAAAATAAACTCTTGGCAAGGTATGAGAAATTAGAAGTCCAGACTTAGTTATCCTTATCAATAATAATGAAAGTTGAATCTTAATTCCACTTAGTTGACCTTTACTAAAGCAAAGGAAAGTCAAGGGACAAATTGGTTTGATCTTCGAATCCTATTTATTTCCTAAGAAAAGATTGGGATTATTGAAGTTCAACTCAATTGGCAAGATAACAATGATCAATTATGCTGTTGAATTGGATAACTCCTGAGTTACTGATTTCTTAACCAAAACCAAAAGGGGAAAGTAAATCTACTGGAATAAAAATGCCTTCAGATGGGAAGCAATAATCATGTAAATAAAAGAAAGCAATAATAACTGAAATACTTCAAATAATATTAATTCAAAGAAAATCATAACGTGAATGTATCATAAGCCAAATAGGCAACATAACTAATATAAGCATTAAAGTATCTGAAAATAAGAGATAAATATAAAGTAAAGGAACATTGAACTTGGGATTGAGAGTCACTCCTAAAACTAAGAGAAGTCCTAAATCATAATCCTAAGAGAGAGGAGAGAACCTCTCTCTCTCTAAAAACTACATCTACTCCTAAAATTGTGAATGTGAAAAACTTATTTTATGAATGGATGCATTCTCCAACTTTATAGCCTCTAATCTGTGTTTTCTGGGCCGCAAACTGGGTCGAAAACAGCCCAGAAATCGCTGGAGAAGAAATCTGCCACGCTGGTTTTTCGTCACTGCGACACGGCCGCATGGATCACACGGTCGCGTCACTTAGCGTCAGGGAAACTATGTCATATTATATATCAAATCGAAGCCCTGGACGTTAGCTTTCCAACGCAACTGGAACCGCATCGTTTGGACCTCTGTATCTAAAGTTATAGTCGTTTGAGTGCGAAGAGGTCAGGCTGGACAGCTTAGCAATTTCTCCAACTTCTTGTATTCCTTCTATTTTTGCATGCTTCCTTTCCATCCTCCAAGCCATTCCTGCCCTATAATCTCTGAAAACACTTAACACACATATCAAGGCATCGAATGGTGATAAGGGAAAATTAATTTTTTTGGTAATTAAAAGGCTCGAGAAGCAAGTTTCCAATTATAGAATAAAATTAGGAAGGAAATATAAAACCATGCAAATATTATGAATAAGTGGGTAAAGAGTTGATAAAATCCACTCAATTGAGCACAAGATAAACCATAAAATAGTGGTTTATCAACCTCCCCACACTTAAACATTAGCATGTCCTCATACTAAGCTCAAGAGAAGCTATAAAGATGAAGAGGGATGGTAGAATGTATGAAATGCAACCTATCTATGTGAATGCAGCTATATGCTAAGATGTTTCTACCTACTTGGTTAAAAATAAATAAGTTCTCCAAGACAAACATGAATCAGATTTCACTAATTCAAATTATACAATAAAAGACAAGTAAACTTGTAAGAAGATAGCTCATGAAAGCAGGGAACATAGAATTGAGCACTGAACCCTTACTGGTAGTGTATATCACTCTAACTCTCAAGTGTCTAGGGTCAATCACTCTACTCTTCTCTAGTCATTCTTTCTAAACTTTGTTCTTCATCTAACCAATCAACAAATATTTAGCATACAAATGCAAACATCATGAGGTCTTTTCAGGGTTGTAATGGGGCTAAGGTAAAGGTAAGGATATATATATGGCTAAGTGAGCCATAATTTGAATCTTTGACTAACCTAAGTTCTCACATAACATACATACACTCTATAATTTTAAAATCATACCTAGCTACCCATAATTCCCACTTTTGTATAATTCCCATACTCATGTACCAAATTTTCTTTAATTTTTATCACATGTGCATTGATTTTTTCATTAACTTAACATTGGGGTAATTTTGTCCCCTTATTTATTTATTTATATTATATATTTTTTTTTTCTCTTTTTCCTTTTTTTTTCTCTTTTTTTTTAAATCTGAAAAATAAACATAACTTATCAATGCACATGGATTTTTAAATTTTTTTTTTGGTCTCACATGAGTAGGTACCCAAATTTTCCAATATTCAAAATTAGAAACATGATACATTCCCTTATTAACCCATGTTCCCACAGTTTTCCCACACTTAATTGTTACACAATCTCTATCTTAAGCTAACCAAAGATTCAATTGGGATATTTAATTATTTTTCTGCTTTAAGGCTAGTGATATGGTAAAATACAGAACAAATGGGGATTAAAAAGGCTCAAAGTGGCTGACAAGGGTGATTTAAAGGGTAGGCTTATTTGGGATAAGTGAGCTAAAATCAAACAATGGCCTCAATCATATGCAAGCATGTAAATACACTAAATAATGGACATATAGATTGGAACAAAGCAAAGATTACAATCATAGAGAAGTAAACACACAAGAATAAAATATTTATGGTTAAATAATGTAACCATGTAAATAAGCTCAAAATCTCACAGGTTGTGTGTTCTTTGGCTCAAAAACCATGTTCCAAATACAACTTCAAACAAGTTTTAACACATAAAAATTAAATTTTTTTTATTTAAATTAATGAAATTTTTCAAAAATAGGATCTTAAAAAGAAACTTATTATTTTAACCAAGCAGTAACTAAATGCATAAAATCAAATAAATATGCAAATGCAACAACTAATTTAACGAAGAAAATTAAAACAATGGTGTTGAAAGGAAGAAAATAGCTAACCCATGGAGATCGGTATCGACCTCCCCACACTTAAAGATTGCACCGTCCTCGGTGCATGCTGAGATGTGCAGGTGGACGAGTTGTTCCAACTGATGCTTTCTTCAAAGAATTTACAGATGGACTTGTCTGTCTCCCCATGTAAGCGTCTTCAGGTTCTCTTCCTGGTGGCCATCCTGAAAGAAAAAGGGAAGAAAGGTAACCCAATAATAGAGATAAGAAAATAAATGAGGTATAGTTGGGTTAATGCCAAATGATAAGGGTCTCATTTACATGGAAGCTTCAACATGTACGTGAGAAAACAATATAAGCACATGGCATACTAGTGGTGTAAAATTTGCAACAAATGAGAGGGGAGTGTGGGTAATGCAAAATAGTATAAGTTCATATCAATGCAAGAGAAGTACAAGTATCATAAAAGATTAGCATTGATTTAAATAATGTTACCCAATCAGAATAAAACAAGTCATAAGCACTAAGATAATACCAGAAAAGATGTAACAGCTGAATAAGAACATTTGAACACCAATGGTAAAATAATAAATTTAGAAAAAATAAAAATATGCAATGAATGAAAGTATGCAAATAAATTAAATAAAATAGAATGAGAGTGAAAAAGGATGAGAAGAGGAAAAAGAAAGTGAGAAAGGAGAGAGAAGGAAGAAATTAGGATTAGAAAAGAAAAGATAAGAAAATTGGCACTAATCTGGATAGGTTGTGCGACGCTGGCGACGCAGTCGCGTGGGTGACGCGGTCGCGTGGTGCGCGATAAGGTTGGGTGACGCGGACGCATGGGGCACGCGATCGCGTGACTCGATTTGTGCTAGTGGCGCGAGTGCAGCCTCGCGGTCGCACAACTCTCTGTTCAAAACTTAGTATTGCCAAAATCCAGGGTGACGCGGTCGCGTGGGGCATGCGATCGCGTGGGTGGCCTTATTTCCAATATGACGCGGACGCATGGGTCACGCGTTCGCGTGGGAGGGATTGGGCTTCTAGCACGAGTCCAGCCCAACTCCAGCTCAACTCTCTGCCATGCACCCTTGTTACGTCGATTTTCATGGCAAGCGGCCGCGTGGGTGACGCGATCGCGTGGGAGGCCAAAGTTCCCACATGACGCGGTCGCGTGAGCGACGCGGTCGTGTGGGGTCAAATTATGCTAAAGGCACGCCTCCAGCCACGCTCTCGCGTGACTTTCTGTTCGTCTTCTTTTCTTCCCATTGCACTGGTGACGCGGACGCGTCAGCGACGCTGCCGCGTCGCGTGCGTGCTTTTTTTTTATAATCTGAAAAGAAAATGCAGAATGCAGTGTTAATATGAATGTGATGCAAAACTCCAGGTTCAATATAAAATAAAATAGAACTCGAAAACAAATAAAACTAAATAAAAATGAAAAAAAGGAACGATCATACCATGGTGGGTTGTCTCCCACCTAGCACTTTTAGTTAAAGTCCTTAAGTTTGACATTTGGTGAGCTCCCTGTTATGGTGGCTTGTGTTTGAACTCATCCAGGAATCTCCACCAATGTTTGTATCTCCAGTAACCTCCGGGGTCCCAAACTAGGCATGTAAAGCCCTTAAGAAGCTTCAAACAGATTCTTAGGCTCCCGGAGTGATAGATGTCAGAGCAGATTCCAGGATCCCAAACTTTGCTTTTACACCCATTTTTGTCGGGATCTGTATTTTTCCAGCTGGGTGATAAGTAATTTGAATTCTCACTGCAGCTACCAAACAGCTTCCTAGACCCATTCAATTGAGCTCTACACCAACCGTTGCGTTTAAACTTAAAGCTTCCAACCATAATGAACCTTGCAGGACAATTCTTACCACTGGCCATCTTCCTCTTACTCTTAATGTTACAAAGAGCTCTAAGTTGACCATCCGTCTCCAGTAGCCCATATTCAAGTGGAATTACAAAGCTAAGGGATATGAATTTTACCCACTTGAATGTTGTGAAGGATGATGGCAACTTAGGGGGAGGTATTTTTAATGAAATTGCAAACTCCACTCCCTTGTGCTCTTCTCTGATAATTACCACCTCTTTGCAAGCTTCTTCAATTTCAACCTCTTCCTCTTGGTAGCTTTCTTCCAATTCAATCTCCTCTTCATTGCTTTCCAAGGGCATGGGAGGTTGTGCTTCTTCTTCTTGAATCTCCATCTCTTGATCAACCTCTTCCAAGTCTTTAACTGTGATATGCCTTGGAGGTTGTACACCCTCCTCAGCATCAATTTCGAACATCTTGGAAGGGGGTTCTATGACTGGACTTTCCCATGGAGGTTCTGCATCTCCTAAGTCTTCAACCACTTCTTCTTCTTCAATAATTCCGGCTTCCTCTACTTGTTCCAGTACAAAGTCATGCTCCGTACTGTTCACTGGAGTTTCTAGTATCTCCTTCATGCTACGTTCTTCATTAGATTGTCCACATGAAGCCATGGGGGTTCCTTGAGTGTCCGAACATCGGGAAGCTAATTGATTTATCGCTTGCTCCAATTGATGAAGGGTTGCCTGAAATCGATCCACTGTTTCCTTGAAACGATTCTTTGTCTCTTGATGCACTCGGCTTTCATAAATAGGATCATAGTGCTCTTGGATTGATGGATATGGAGATGGTGAATATTGAAGTGGTGGTTCTTGTGAGTAATTGGGTTAGAATTGGGGTGGTTCTATATATGGTTCATATGGCTCATAAGGTGGTTGGTATGGTGGTTGAGGGTTAGGGTCATATGGAGGTGAATGGCGGAAAGGGGCTTGTGAGTTTGGTGGGCCAAAGTTATGTTGAGGAGGGGGTTCATAGGCGTGTGGTGGTGGTTGTTGATAATCAAAAGAGCGCTCACCATAGCCATTGCCTTGATATGCATCACAGAATGGTTGTTGATAGTCCATTGGAGGTGGTTGTTGCCATGAGGGTTGATTAAATCCTTGCGACTCCTCCCATCTTTGATTCTTCCAACCTTGATGCCTATTTTCATTATAGTTTCCATTCTTAACAACAACATTGGAATCAAACTTGAAGCCAGAGGGGTGAGAATTCATAGTAATAGGAGAAAATAAAAATAAAAACTAACAAAAAGAAAATATTTTGAAAAAAAAAAGAGATGATTTTAAAAAAAATTGAATTTTTGAAAAATAAGATAAGATAAGATAAAAAAAATTTTAAAATAAAAATCTGATATTTTTTTAAATATTTACAATAACCAATAATAAGGCACACGTTTGCAATTCCCCGGCAACGGCGCCATTTTGACGTTGGGATTTTTGCCAGTAAAGAATTTCATAAAAACAGTCGCGTTGTAGATATAGTCTCTAAACCGACAGAAATCCCTTCGTACAAACGTTTTGATTGTCACAAGTAACAAACTCCTTTGAAATTGATAACCGAGTATTTTAAACCTCGGGTCATCTTCTCAAGAAATTGCAGGGAGATGTTCTTATTATTGGTTATGAAAAAGTGTGTTTTGGGGTTTTGGATTAAGGTAAAAAGTTAGTTGAATAACAAGAAAGATAAAATAATAATAAAAATAAACTCTTGGCAAGGTATGAGAAATTGGAAGTCCAGACTTAGTTATCCTTATCAATAATAATGAAAGTTGAATCTTAATTACACTTAGTTGACCTTTACTAAAGCAAAGGAAAGTCAAGGGACAAATTGGTTTGATCTTCGAATCCTATTTATTTCCTAAAAAAAGATTGGGATTATTGAAGTTCAACTCAATTGGCAAGATAGCAATTATCAATTACGCTGTTGAATTGGATAACTCCTGAGTTACTGATTTCTTAACCAAAACCGAAAGGGGAAAAGTAAATCTACTGGAATAAAAATGCTTTCAGATGGGAAGCAATAATCATGTAAATAAAAGAAAGCAATAATAACTGAAATACCTCAAATAATATTAATTCAAAGAAAATCATAACGTGAATGTAGCATAAGCCAAATAGGCAACATAACTAATATAAGCATTAAAGTATCTGAAAATAAGAGATAAATATAAAGTAAAAGAACATTGAACCTGGGATTGAGAGTCACTCCTAAAACTAAGAGAAGTCCTAAATCCTAATCCTAAGAGAGAGGAGAGAACCTCTCTCTCTAAAAACTACATCTACTCCTAAAATTGTGAATGTGAAAAACTTATTTTATGAATAGATGCATTCCCCCACTTTATAGCCTCTAATCTGTGTTTTCTGGGCCGCAAACTGGGTCGAAAACAGCCCAGAAATCGCTGGAGAAGAAATCTGCCACGCTGGTTTTTCGTCACTGCGACACGGCCGCATGGAGCACGCGGTCGCGTCACCTAGAGTTAGACAAACTATTTTATATTATATATCAAATTGAAGCCACGGACGTTAGCTTTCCAACGCAACTGAAACCGCGTCATTTCAACCTTTGTAGCTAAAGTTATAGTTGTTTGAGTGCGAAGAGGTCAGGCTGGACAGCTTAGCAATTTCTCCAACTTCTTGTATTCCTTCCACTTTTGCATGCTTCCTTTCCATCCTCCAAGCCATTCCTGCCCTATAATCTCTGAAAACACTTAACACACATATCAAGGCATTGAATGGTGATAAGGGAAAATTAATTTTTTTGGTAATTAAAAGGCTCGGGAAGCAAGTTTCCAATTATAGAATAAAATTAGGAAGGAAATATAAAACCATGCAAATATTATGAATAAATGGGTAAAGAGTTGATAAAATCCACTCAATTGAGCACAAGATAAACCATAAAATAGTGGTTTATCAGCGCATAATTACACAAGCATCGCTATCGCGTTTGACTTCATCTAATCTCATATAACAAAATCATGTATCAGTGCATAAGTCTTGTAGAATTGATAGACAACATCCTCATCTATAAACTCAAGTTGCATGATATCTTCTCGTGACAGGTTTACTATTCTCTTATCTTGATGTCTATCTTCATCAAGCTCCGAATCATTGTCTAAAAACTCTTCTTCTTCTCCTCTTGGGAACTTGTAACACCCTAACTACCAAAGCTCACGCTTCCGGCTGCGCAACTCTGATAGCTCGGACATTACGACGACACTGCTACTATTTAATACTAAAATATGAGCCTGTTTGAAACTTTAGACCGCAATACCGCTCCCAAAAATACTTTCATCCGATAACATACATCCATAGATACCATACAACTTACAAAACTCATAAAGAGTACATCCATATATATATATATATATATATATATATAATATTACAAGCATTACCCAATACAATTCCTATCCCTCTTACAGAATGTATCAAGATAAAGGCGAGGGAACAAAAATATACTAAAGCAATACAGAGCATCTCAATAACAACTAAATGAACTCTTCATAACTTCTGCGCCATATCCTGAAAAGGGAAAAATGTAGGGGGGTGAGAACTTCATCCTCGAAAGGGTTCTCAGTAGAGGGTTTTTGGGAATTACTGTAATAGGATACGTGAAGATAAACTGTACCAGTGACTAATAACCGTCTTATGCCTCTTTTTAAAAACAATGGTTTACAATAAGAGTAAAGTCGGAAATCTTTTCTGAAAGAGGAACCATTCAATTCTCAAAAACTCAAAAGCCTTTCAAAACGATTTATCTATGCTGAAACAAAATAGCCTTTCATATTTTATTCCAAACCAAAAACACAAAACCAAAATCAACCATCGGTTCATCTCATTCCAACCACGGCCCTAGGCCCAAACAATTCAACCATCAACCAATCACCACAGTCCAACAGAGCCCCAGTAGCAAACACAAATAGGAAGATGCAAGCACAGACAAACAGTTATTGCAAGTAGAACAATTAGCAATTAATCACATAGGCAAACCAAGTATGATATGCACGCCCAAGCAATGCCACATAGATGCATATGATGCATGCCTGTCCCTAGTGGCTGATGATATCATCTGTCGGTTATAGAGCCAACTCGACAAGTCCTGGTAGCTAACCATTGGACTGTCCCTCTGTCGCGCATCCCCAACTCGAGTTATACTCATCATAAACTTGATCATAATCATGATCCATATCCATCACCCTCACTGGTGAATATTTACAGGGGGCGAGCTCATCCGGGACTTTCACAGTTCCCGGCCACACTTACGACATAGGGTCAAAAGAGGTTCGAGTCTCAACCTGGAGCACGTGGTGGCTAGCCACTGCCTCCTACCAGGGAAACTCTCATCTCCGATAGTGGATGTGCAACATTCACATTTATCAATCATTCAGCATATACGTGCATTCAATCTCATCCATGGATCAACATCCATCTCAGCCATCCGGCTCACGGTTCAGTCTAGAACCAGCCAATATTCATATCATACACAGCCATTCCGGCTCACAGTTCAATCCAGAACCAACCAGTATTCATAATCATACACAGCCATTCTGGCCCATAATAAAACAGCATTTCCACCATTCAAAATCATCAAATTCATAAAATCGGCATTTAAGCCATAAATCACTTTTTCTCAAATCATTTCACTTTGAAATCAAGTTTCAACTCTTTTCAGCCTTGGCTTTAAAGATCTCATTTCTCAAATTATCTCAGGCTCATAAGCCACTTTTACTCAAGGAAAATTCCCTTTTTAAAATAAGCCACTCTCGGCTTCCTCTTTCCAAAACCATGGAAAGTTAAAGATTCCTTTTGAAACATTCAAAATCACCCATCCAACAATGGAATTTTTGTAACAAAAGTTTCTCGGCAGAGTCCCAAGTCCTTAGGGGAGAATAGCATAACTCATTTCGCCAAATTCATTTAAAATCATTAAAACCTTGGCTTTCCAATTTGAGTAATAAAATAAGATCTAAGCCAAACCAAGTCACGTAATCATTTACTTCCTTCAAAGCCGTTTCCTTTACTTAGGCAAAACCAGCTTCAACCCCCCATGACAAATTCTAAAGCGTTTCAACTGTTCAAAATTGTTTGTCTTGCAAAAGTTCAGAATTCAAAGAGTACTTAAAATCTTTCTCAAAACATTTCAAAATAAAACTTGTCAATAGACATTTAGGTTCTTTCAAAGTCATTGAAACTCCTCTAATTGAAACCCTCAAGTCAAATTCAAAGGCATTGCCCTTGTCACATTTAAAACAGCTTTAAAACATAAGTTTCACCTAAATAACTTTCTCCTGAAAGAGATACAATGCCTTTCTCACGAAGCAAGACTAAATCACAATTTCCTCTTTAATAATTCATTTCAAAAGCATGAATCATCCTTTTCTTGATAATTCAAATGAAATAGTAGAAGTCTTTAACTCATCATTTTTCCAAACAACATTTTAATAAAGACTCGGATTTTATAGAAATTCCGGCAGCATCTCCCCTAAAACTTGGACTTTGCCACCCGGTTCGGGTCCCAACAAAACCATTCCACAATCCTTTTCAACAACCCAAAATCCAAAATCAGTTCAAGGCAAGCCAAATCCAACAGTCATCTCAATACCATATTTCCAAAAAACCGTTTCAAAATTAACTCATTATCAGCCGAATAAACTCATTTCTAAAGCTTTAAAGAAACGGTTCAGCAACAATCATTTATCAAAAACCAGATCATTTAAAGCCAGCCAGGCTGAAATCAAGAGTGTATTCTATTTTACACATTCTCAAGAAAATCCATTCAATTCAAATAAATTTCCAATGGATTTAACTCGATCTCAAAGCTTTAAAAGAATCAATTTCAAAAGCATTTTGTTTCACAAAGCCACACAACAGTCGAGTCAAACAAACACCCATAATCATACAAAACAGCCAAACAATACATAGGACTGATACAATCACCAAATACACATCCTGACATCAGTACCCATATGTAATAATTCCAATATATAATAATATAGTTTTTGGAAAGCGCCCCTACCTCAAAACGCAAATCCATAACCCAAAAGCCTCATCAAGTCCTTTCCGCCTCAAGCCGAACTGACGGCAACCAAAACCTCAGCTCCCAGTAACGTTCGCAATAACCATAGTAACACTAATCGCAACATACAATAATCAGGACTCGACCCCACATTATCAAAACTCATTCATTAACCAAACACAATAGAATACTAACGTGAGATTTTCTGAAACATAAATACTTACTGAACTAGCAAAACGAAGCAGCTGTGATTTCGAACAGGCCCCGCAACAGCTCTGGCGGCGGCCAGAAGCTCCGGTAGATAACCTATAAAGACTGCGCAGCATTAAAACCTTCTCGAAATGCAAAAGGCAGAAACCTCAAATAAAACTCTTACCGGTATACTTTTCTAGTGACGGCAGCAAGGTCTCAAGTAGCTGAAGCTCAACCCGGAGCTCCGGCGGTGATCCCGGAAGTCACAGGACCATCCCCGGCAGTCAGAATCACAGAGATGCGGCTCCCTTCTCCTGCAGCGACACCTGCAGCAGTCGAAACCCCTTTCTGCCGCGGCAGCTTGGCTCACCATCATCAGCAGCGGCGAACTCCGGTGGGGGCAAGGGCGACCCTAGTGACGGCGACCACCACAGTGACAGCAGCGTTGCGTTTCTGTCTAGCTGTCGCGTTTGCTCTCCCCTAGACCCGATCGGCGACTGACCACCTTCAACGGAAAAGGAGCAAGTGACAGCAGCGGCTGGGCGGCGATGGATCTGAAGCAGGGAGGTTCGGCCGCGTGAACAGTACCTTCCCTCTGCCGATTTCCCTCACAGTCGCGTATTTCATGGCAGTGGCAGATGTTTCATCCATGACGATGCTGTAGCGTGGTGACAGATTGGCAGCAAGGTGCAGCTCTACGGGACGGCGACGCATGCGAAAACAGCGGTGGGGAGGCAGCAGACGCAACCGGCTGGATGACGGCGCGGCATGGTGGCAAACTGAATGGCAGCGCCAAGCCCTTTCCATCTCCTTCCCTTTTTCTGGCTCGATCCCCCTTTCCTGATTCTGTTTCCTTCCTCCATGGAACAAGAAAAGGAAATCATGGGTCCTGCTATGGGCTTCAATTTCGGTGAACTTGCTAAAGGTGAAAGGGAAGATAGGGCAGGGTTAAGGGGAAAAACTGTGTTGAGGGAGGTGAGGCTGCTGCCTGATTCCTTTTTCCCCTACTGCTGCTGCGCGTGAATGGAGATAAGGGGAGAAGAGGTGCGTTGCTGATGGGGAAACCGGGTAACCAGGTTAGGGTTTTAGGGTTTCATTTTGAAAATTAGGGTTAAGGGCATTATGGTAATTTCACATAAAATTGGGAATAATATAGTAATTGAAACCCAATGTAAATTCAACACTAATTGTATATGGAAAAATACTATTTGCTCATCAATTTCACAAATAATTTTCCATAAAATGCCCAAATCAAAATAATTAGAAATAATATAATTAAACCCTTTATTTTTCCAAAGTAGCAGTATTAATATTTAAAATATTACTTATCTAATCCAAATCATATAAAATCCTTATTATTTCATAACTACCAACTTTATAATTTGAATATAGAAAATATTCCAATAATTGTAAAATTGGATAATAATTTCAATTTATTTCAAATTCAATAAATCAAAACTTGCTTTAATTTTCTTTAATAGAGAAATTTCCGAAATTAAAGCTACAGAAACACTGAATTTGAAATTGGCTAATGATGACCCTTTTTCAAAGGTTTTGTGTCTTACATTCTACCCACCTTATAAAAATTTTCGCCCTCAAAAATTTATAGAAAACGAAGAAAATTTCATAACAGTTCCCCCTTGAACACATTTAAGGAAGAAGCAACAATATCTCAACATACAAACATATATATATATATATATATATATATACAATTTTCAAATACTTGGGTTGTCGTATGCATAAGGATACAAAGGTAAGAGTGTGACTGCAAGGCAAACATTACAAGATAGGCTCAATGCACAAGGTCACATGATCTCAAGGCTTTGCAAAAACTTGAGGTGCCAAAATAGGGTGCAAATCAAGATAGGCGTTCACAAAGCAAAGTGGTAATTAGTGTGGTAAAAGGCTGCAAAGCATGTTGGTATTTAAACAGTGGCATAACGTTCGCTGACAATTCTCGTTCCCACTTCAGAACTTCAATTTCCCAACTCCACCAATCATTTTACAATCTCATAGCCAATCATAAGCCTAACAACCGCAAACCCATTCGCAAGGAACAAAACACCCACAATTCTTAACGTTGCACACCTACCGCTTCAACTTTCGTATGCACACATCACGTCTTAAAGAACTAACGCATCGCATTACTATATCTACAGATCGCACGTGATATCAAAACAATTCTCGAGTCTACTCAGAAGAATACGAGATCTTAGAAAGGAGAGACAAATGTCAAAGACAATACTCATAGATTTGAAAGAATATATCCAATTCCAGATAAACAAGGATGTTCAAGCAATGAAGTTTGCTAGACACAATTCAATTGACAACTTCAAAGATAACCTTTAGATCAAAGAAGTTCAATAGGATCAATAAGAAGAAAACCAGCGCATCAGTTTGAAACAAACTCAAGCTGAATCGGGGAAGCATGAGGTTTACAGAAGAGAATATTTCAAACCCAAGACAAAGCTCACAGAACTCAAGAGCATGATTAAAAATACTTTCGAATACATTGTTCATGAAAGATTCGAAAACTTGCGAAAAAACTACTTTGCAGTCTAGAAGAAAAGTTGAGCAACAAACATTCTTCAAGAGAGTAGCAAAAGCATAAATGTGGCTTTACTTCAATACAATTTCATGTTGAAGTAGATCATGTAGAGTTTTAAAAACAAAATGCACACAAGTTTGGCTAAGAGCTAAAATATTTCCCCAAATATTTTAGAAAGATAATTAGATGCACAACCTAACCAAAAGCAATCATAAAACTCGGAAGAAAATCAAATGCTTGTTCAAAAATTCTCAAAATTCATATTCAAACAAGCGTGTATAACATTTATAGCATGGACGAAAGAGGAAGTTAAACTCTCTTTAGAAAAGAAATTCCGAGGTAGAAATTTGCTTACAATTTGGTAAAGAAAATAAGTGGTGCGTTACAAACGAACCGGTTTCCACTAAATAAGGAAGCTTTTCAAAACCTCATTTAAAATAGCGCATGCCAACTTTAAAACAATTTTGCCAAAAATTGAACAATGGTTTCAATCTCAATCAAGCAACAGAAAATAAATTCCGTTTAATATTTCTTCAAAGAGAATTCAAAACTTCTTTAAAAAGTTCAAAACAAGACTCCAAAAGTGTTCTTGAAATCACCATCTCAGAAGAACATTCAAGAAGTTTAAGATGTACTAAAAAGGAGTCAAGCCATGCAAGAAAAGATCTTAAACCAAGATAGTTCAAACAAGATCCACTAGGCATGAGACATCAAACAAGCTTTCAATTGATTCAAAAGAATACAAAAGTCATAGGAAAAGACAACTCAATCATTAGTAATTTCTCAAGATAAATCTTTGACTAAAAACTCTGGTAGAGACAATGAGATGATAAATGATGCACTATTTTGAAACGAATCAAACTGACTCATATAAGAATGAGATTCACCAAAGAAAGGAAAGTTGAGATTGATTGTAGTGTTCCCAAAAGGTAGATGTATAATTAAAAACAGAATCACGTATGACATTCATAGAGGTGAAAAGCTTAAGAAGGAACGAGTTCGCTCATAAGAAAGCCATGAGTCCAACATTTTCAAAAGAACAACAATGGCATAAACCATGTAGTATGCTAAATGGTGCACGAAATTATGATCATCAACAATGGCGCCAAAGACTTGGAGCTCTCAAACGTGAATCACACTTTGTCATAATTCCGCACAACTAACCAACAAGTGCACTGGATCGTCCAAGTAATAAACCTTACGTGAGTAAGGGTCGATCCCACGGAGACTGTCGGCTTGAAGCAAGCTATGGTCACCTTGTAAATCTCAGTCAGGCTAATTCAGATGGTGATGGAGAATTGATAATTAAAAGATAAATAAAACATAAAATAAAGATAGAGATACTTATGTAATTCTTTGGTTGGAATTTCAGATAAGCGTATGAAGATGCTTTGTTCCTCCTGAACCTCTGCTTTCCTATTGCCTTCTTCCAATCATTCATACTCCTTTCCATGGCAAGCCTTATGTTGGGCATCACCGTTGTCAATGGCTACTTCTCGTCCTCTCAGTGAAAACGTTCCAAATGCGCTGTTACCGCACGGCTAATCATCTGTCGGTTCTCGATCATGTCGGAATAGGATCCATTGATCCTTTTGCGTCTGTCACACGCCCAACAATCGCGAGTTTGAAGCTCTTTACAGTCATCCTTTCCCAGATCCTACTCGGAATGCCACAGACAAGGTTTAGACTTTCTGGATCTCAAGAATGACCGCCAATAATTCTAGCCTATACCACGAAGGTTCCAATCTTAGATTAGAAAACCAAGAGATATGCATTCAAGCTTGTTCATGTAGAACGGAAGTGGTTGTCAGTCACGCATTCATAGGTGAGAATGGTGATGAGTGTCACATAATCATCACATTCATCATGTTCTTGGGTGCGAATGAACATCTTAGAGAAGAAATAGACTTGAGTTGAATAGAAAAACAATAGTACTTTGTATTAATTCATGAAGAACAGCAGAGCTCCACACCTTAATCTATGGTGTGTAGAAACTCCACCGTTGAAAATACAAAAGTGATAATGGTGTAAGCATGGCCGAATGGCCAGCCTCCAAGGTCTAGGGACTAAACGTCCAAAGATGAAAATACAATAGTATAAAGTCCTATTTATAGAGAACTAGTAGCCTAGGGTTTATAGAAATCAGTAATTAATGCAGAAATCTTCTTCCGGGCCCACTTGGTGTGTGCTTGGGCTGAGCATTGAAGCTTCCATGTGTAGAGACTTTTCTTGGAGTTAAACGCCAGCTTTTGTGCCAGTTTGGGCGTTTAACTCCAGCTTTTGTGCCAGTTCTGGCGTTAAACGCCAGAATTCTTGAGCTGACTTGGAACGCCTATTTGGGCCATCAAATCTTGGGCAAAGTATGGACTATTATATATTGTTGGAAAGACCAGGATGTCTACTTTCTAGCTAAATTGAGAGCGTGCCAATTAGGCTTCTGTAGCTCCAGAAAATCCACTTTGAGTGCAGGGAGGTCAGAATCCAACAGCTTCTGCAGTCCTTTTTCAGCCTCTGAATCAGATTTTTGCTCAGGTCCCTCAATTTCAGCCAGAAAATACCTGAAATCACAGAAAAATACACAAACTCATATTAAAGTCCAGAAGAGTGATTTTTATTTAAAAACTAATAAAAACATAATAAAAACTAACTAAAATATACTAAAAACATACTAAAAACAATGCCAAAAAGCGTATAAATTATCCGCTCATCACAACACCAAACTTAAATTGTTGCTTGTCCCCAAGCAACTGAAGATCATATAGGATAAAAAGAAGAGAATATACAATGAATTCCAAAAACAACTATGAAGATCAATATTAATTAGATGAGCGGGGCTTTTAGCTTTTTGCCTCTGAACAGTTTTGGCATCTCACTTTATCCTTTGAAGTCCAGAATGATTGGCTTCTATAGGAACTCAGAATCCAGATAGTGTTATTGATTCTCCTAGTTAAGTATGTTGATTCTTGAACACAGCTACTTTATGAGTCTTGGCCGTGACCCTAAGTATTTTGTTTTCCAGTATTACCACCGGATACATAAATGCCACAGACACATAATTGGGTGAACCTTTTCAGATTGTGACTCAGCTTTGCTAGAGTCCCCAACTAGAGGTGTCCAGAGCTCTTAAGCACACTCTTTTTGCTTTTGGACCACGACTTTAACCGCTCAGTCTCAAGTTTTCACTTGACACCTTCACGCCACAAGCACATGGTTAGGGACAGCTTGGTTTAGCCGCTTAGGCCAGAATTTTATTCCTGTGGGCCCTCCTATCCACTGATGCTCAAAGCCTTGGATCATTTTTATCACCCTTGCCTTTTGGTTTAAAGGGGTATTGGCTTTTTCTACTTGCTTTTCTTTTTTTTTCTTTTCTTTTTTCTTTTTTTTTCGCATATATCCTTTTTCTGCAAGCTTTTTACTGCTTTTTCTTTCTTCAAGAATCAATTTTATGATTTTTCAGATTATCAAATAACATTTCTCCTTTTCCCATCATTCTTTCAAGAGCCAACAATTTTAACATTCATGAACAATCAAATTCAAAAATATGCACTGTTCAAGCACTCATTCAGAAAAATAATAGTATTGCCACCACATCAAAATAATTAAACTGTTATAAAATTTGAAATTCATGCACTTCTTTTTCTTTTTCAATTAAAAACATTTTTCATTTAAGAAAGGTGATGGATTCATTTTCATGGCTTTAAGGCATAGACACTAAGACACTAATGATCATGTAATAAAGACACAAACATAAATAAACATAAAGCACAATTTTCTAAAAACAGAAAATAAAGAACAAGGAAATTAAAGAACAGGTCCACCTTAGTGATGGCGGCTTGTTCTTTCTCTTGAAGATCTTATGGAGTGCTTGAGCTCCTCAATGTCTCTCCCTTGCCTTTGTTGTTCCTCTCTCATGGTTCTTTGGTCTTCCCTAATTTCATGGAGGAGGATGGAATGCTCTTGGTGCTCCTCCCTTAGTTGTCCCATGTTGGAACTTAAATCTCCTAGGGAGGTGTTGATTTGCTCCCAATAGTTTTGTGGAGGAAAATGCATCCCTTGAGGCATCTCAGGGATTTCATGATGAGGAGTTTCCTCATGCTCTTGTCCATGAGTGGGATCTCTTGTTTGCTCCATCCTTTTCTTAGTGATGGGCTTGTTTGCAGAGGTGACAAATGAGATGAGGGAAGGCTAACCTTGCTACAGTAGAGGACTTGTCTGCCACATTGTAGAGTTCTTGGGATATAACCTCATGAACTTCTACTTCCTCTCTAATCATGATGCTATGAATCATGATAGCCCGGTCTATAGTAACTTTAGACCGGTTGCTAGTAGGAATGACTGAGCGTTGGATGAACTCCAACCATCCCCTAGTCACGGGTTTGAGGTCATGCCTTCTTAGTTGAACCGGCTTCCCTCTTGAATCTCTCTTCCATTGAGCGCCCTCTTCACAGATGTCCATGAGGACTTGGTCCAACCTTTGATCAAAGTTGACCCTTCTAGTGTATGGGTGTGCATCTCCTTACATCACAGGCAGATTGAATGCCAACCTTACATTTTCTGGACTAAAATCTAAGTATTTCCCCCGGACCATTGTAAGCCAATTCTTGGGGTCTGGGTTCACACTTTGATCATGGTTCTTGGTGATCCATGCATTGGCATAAAACTCTTGAACCATTAAGATTCTGACTTATTGAATGGGGTTAGTGAGAACTTCCCAACCTCTTCTTCGGATCTCATGTCGGATCTCCGGATATTCGCCCTTTTTGAGCTTAAAAGGGACCTCGGGGATCACCTTCTTCTTGGCCACAACTTCATAGAAGTGGTCTTGATGCACCCTTGAGAGGAGTCTCTCCATCTCCCAAGACTCGGAGGTGGAAGCTTTTGCCTTCCTTTTCCTCTTTCTAGAGGTTTCTCCGGCCTTTGGTGCCATTAATAGTTATGGAAAAACAAAAAGTTTTAGCTTTTACCACACCAAACTTAGAAGGTTTGCTCGTCCTCGAGCAAAAGAAGAAAGAAGAGAGTAGAAGAAGAAGAAATACAGGAGATGGAAGGAGCTTTGTATTTCGGCCAAGGGGGATGGGTAGTGTGTATGTTATGTGAAAATGAAGGAGTGAAGATGGGTTTATATAGGAGTGGAGAGGGGGTATGGTTCGGCCATTAGGGGTGGGTTTGGGTGGGAAAGTGGTTTGAATTTGAATGGTGAGGTAGGTGGGGTTTTATGAAGGATGGATGTGAGTGGTGAAGAGAATGGTGGGATTTGATAGGTGAGGGGTTTTTTTGGGGAAGAGGTATTGAGGTGATTGGTGAATGGGTGAAGAAGAGAGAGAGAGGTGGGGTAGGTGGGGATCCTGTGGGGTCCACAGATCCTGAGGTGTCAAGGATTTCTCATCCCTACACCATGTGGCATGTAAAACGCCCCTTGCTGCCAATCCTGGCGTTAAACGCCAGTCTGGTGCCCATTTCTAGCGTTAAACGTCCAAAATGGTGCCAGACTGGGCGTTTAACGCCCATTCTGCTACCCTTACTGGCGTTTAAATGCCAGTAAGTTTCTCCTCCAGGGTGTTCTATTTTTCATTCTGTTTTTCCTTCTGTTTTTGCTTTTTCAATTATTTTTGTGACTTCATATGATCATCAACCTATAGAAAATATAAAATAACAAAAGAAAATAGAAATTTAACATAGATAATTAAAAATTGGGTTGCCTCCCAACAAGCGTTTCTTTAATGTCAATAGCTTGACAGTGGCTCTCATGGAGCCTCACAGATGTTCAGAGCAATGTTGGAACCTCCCAACACCAAACTTAGAGTTTGAATGTGGGGGTTCAACACCAAACTTAGAGTTTGACTGTGGGGACTCTATTTGACTCTGTATTGAGAGAAGCTCTTCGTGCTTCCTCTCCATGGTGACAGAGGGACATCCTTGAGCTTTAAACACAAGGGAGTCTCCATTCACTTGAATGATCAATTCTCCTCTGTCAACATCAATCACAGCTTTTGCTGTGGCTAGGAAGGGTCTGCCAAGGATGATGAATTCATCCATACACTTCCTAGTCTCTAGGATTATGAAGTCAGCAGGGATGTAGTGGCCTTCAACCTTGACCAAGACATCCTCTACAAGTCCATAAGCCTGTTTCTTTGAATTGTCTGCCATCTCCAGTGAGATTCTTGCAGCTTGTACCTCAATGATCCCTAGCTTCTCCATTACAGAGAGAGGCATAAGGTTTATACATGATCCCAGGTCACACAGAGCCTTTTCAAAGGTCATGGTGCCTATGTTACAAGGGATTAAGAATTTCCCAGGGTCTTGTCTCTTCAGAGGTAATCTCTGCCTATTCAAGTTATCTAGTTCTTTGATGAGCAAGGGGGGTTCTTCCTCCCAAGTCTCATTACCAAATAACTTGGCATTTAGCTTCATGATTGCTCAAAGATATTTAGCAACTTGCTCTTCAGTAATATCTTCATCCTCTTCAGAAGAAGAATACTCATCAGAGCTTATGAATGGCAAAAGTAAATTCAATAGAATCTCTATGGTCTCAGTGTGAGCCTCAGATTTCCATGGTTCCTCATTAGGGAACTCCATGGAGGTTAATGGATGTCCATTGAGGTCTTCCTCAGTGGAGATCAATGCCTCTTCCTCCTCTCCAGGTTTGGCCATGGGAGACGTGTTTATGGCCTTGCACTCTCTCTTTGGATTCTCTTCTGTATTGCTTGGGAGAGTACTAGGAAGGAGTTCAGTAATTTTCTTACTCAGCTGTCCCACTTGTGCCTCTAAATTTCTAATGGAGGACCTTGTTTCAGTCATGAAACTTTGAGTGGTTTTGATTATATCAGAGACAATGGTTGCTAAGTCAGAGTGGCTTTGCTTAGAATTCTCTGTCTGTTGCTGAGAAGATGATGCAAAAGGCTTGCTATTGCTAAACCTGTTTCTTCCACCATTATTGTTGTTGAAACCTTGTTGAGGTCTCTGTTGATCCTTCCATGAGAGATTTGGATGATTTCTCTATGAAGGATTATAGGTGTTTCCATAGGGTTCTCCCATGTAATTCACCTCTTCCATTGCTGGGTTCTCAGGATCATAAGCTTCTTCTTCAGAGGAAGCTTCCTTAGTACTGCCTGGTGCTGCTTGCATTCCAGACAGACTCTGAGAAATCATATTGACTTGTTGGGTCAATATTTTGTTCTGAGCTAATATGGCATTCAGAGTATCAATCTCAAGAACTCCTTTCTTCTGAGCTATCCCATTATTCACAGGATTCCTTTCAGAAGTGTACATCAATTGGTTATTTGCAACCATTTCAATGAGTTCCTGAGCTTCTGCAGGCATCTTCTTCAGATGAAGAGATCCTCCAGCAGAGCTATCCAATGACATCTTGGATAGTTCAGACAGACCATCATAGAAAATACCTATGATGCTCCATTCAGAAAGCATGTCAGAAGGACATCTTCTGATCAATTGCTTGTATCTTTCCCAAGCTTCATAGAGGGATTCACCTTCCTTCTGTCTGAAGGTTTGGACTTCCACTCTAAGCTTGCTCAATTTTTGAGGTGGAAAGCACTTTGCCAAGAAGGCATTGACTAGCTTTTCCCAAGAGTTCAGGCTTTCTTTAGGTTGTGAATCCAACCATGTCCTAGCTCTGTCTCTTACAGCAAAAGGAAAAAGCATAAGTCTGTAGACTTCAGGGTCAACCCCATTGGTCTTGACAGTGTCACAGATTTGCAAGAATTTAGCTAAGAATTGATGAGGATCTTCCAATGGAAGTCCATGAAACTTGCAATTCTGTTGCATTAGAGAAACTAATTGAGGCTTAAGCTCAAAGTTGTTTGCTCCAATGGTAGGGATTGAGATGCTTTTCCCATAGAAGTTGGGAGTAGGTGCAGTAAAGTCACCAAGCACCTTCCTTGCATTGTTGGCATTGTTGTTTTCGGCTGCCATTGTTTCTTCTTCCTTGAAGAGCTCTGTTAGGCCCTCTAAAGAGAATTGTTCTTTAGCTTCTCTTAGCTTTCTCTTCAAGGTCCTTTCAGGTTCAGGATCAGCTTGAACAAGTATGCCTTTATCTTTGTTCCTGCTCATATGAAAGAGAAGAGAACAAGAAAGTAGAAAATTCTCTATGTCTCAGTATAGAGATTCCTTGAGGTATCAGAGGAAAAGAAGAATAGAAGGAGGAGGTAGATAGAAGAGAATTCGAACATATAAAGAAGGAGGGAGTTCGAATTGCACCTTGAGGAAGAGTGTTAGTCCTTTAAATAGAAGGGTGTGAGAAGAGGGGAAGAATTTTTGAAAATAAATTAAAAAGATTTTGAAATAATTAAAAAAAAAATTGAAAATTTGATTGATGATTTTCGAAAACTAAGATTGGGAAAGAAATAAAGTGATTTTTTGAAAAAGATTTTGAAATTAGAAATTAAAAAGATATGATTGAAAATTAATTTTGAAAAAGATGTGATTGAAAAGATATGATTGAGAAGATATGATTGAAGATCAAATTAAAAAGAGAAAGTTTCAAAATTAAAGTTGATTACTTGACTAACAAGAATTTAGAAGATATGATTCTTAAAATTTAAAATTTGATCCTTTCTTAATAGGCAAGTAACAACTTGAAAATTTTGAAGTAAATCATTAATTTTAGCAAGGATTTTCGAAAATAGTAATAAAAAAATGGAAAGAAATTGATTTTGAAGAGATATGATTGAAAAGATATGATTTGAAAAAGATTTGATTTTGAAAAATTATGAAGATTTGAAAAAAATTTGAATTAAAAATAAAATCTTCCCTCTTGTGTCATCATGGTATTAAACGCCCAGAATGGTATCCATTCTGGCGTTTAACGCCCAAAATGCTACCTTTTTGGGCGTTAAACGCCCAGCCAGGTATCCTGGCTGGCGTTTAAACGCCAGTTTTCCTTCTTCACTGGGCTTTTTGATCGCCCAGCTTTTTCTGTTTGATTCCTCTGCTGAATGTTCTGAATCTTCAATTCTCTGTATTATTGACTTGAAAAGACACAGTTTTGAAAATATTTTTGAATTTTTAATGATGAGAAACAAAAAAAATTGCAACTAAGATAAAATAAACAATGCATGCAAGACACCAAACTTAAAAATTTTCATATAAGAGACACTAACAAATTGAGAATGCATATGAGAAACAACAAAACACACAAAACAAGAGAATTTAAAGATCAAAGCAATGAAATCATCAAGAACAACTTGAAGATCAATGGAGAACAATATGTATAAATTAGAAAAATTCAAGAAGAAGAAAGTCATGCAATTGACACCAAACTTAAAAATTGATACTAGATTCAAACAATAAACATAAAATATTTTTTATTTTTATGGTTTTATAAATTTTTTTGTGATTTTTCAAAAATTATATGGAAAAGAAAATAAAGGGATTCAAAACTTTTAATAAGAATTCTAGGAATCATGCAATGTTAGTCTAAAGCTTCAGTCTAAACAGATTAGACATGGTTGGCCAAGCTTCAGCAGGACATTACATTCAGCAGCTAAATTGATGAGAATCAATCAGCTTTTGTGATGATAAGAACATCACCTTGAAACTCTAGAATTCATTCTTAAAAATTCTGAAAAATAAAAAGAAAAGTACCTAATCTAAGCAACAAGATGAACCGTCAGTTGTCTAAACTCGAACAATCCCCGGCAACGGCGCCAAAAACTTGGTGCACGAAATTGTGATCATCAACAATGGCGCCAAAGACTTGGAGCTCTCAAACGTGAATCACACTTTGTCACAATTCCGCACAACTAACCAGCAAGTGCACTGGGTCCTCCAAGTAATAAACCTTACGTGAGTAAGGGTCGATCCCACGGAGACTGTCGGCTTGAAGCAAGATATGGTCACCTTGTAAATCTCAGTCAGGCTAATTCAGATGGTGATGGAGAATTGATAATTAAAAGATAAATAAAACATAAAATAAAGATAGAGATACTTATGTAATTCTTTGGTTGGAATTTCAGATAAGCGTATGAAGATGCTTTGTTCCTCCTGAACCTCTGCTTTCCTATTGCCTTCTTCCAATCATTCATACTCCTTTCCATGGCAAGCTTTATGTTGGGCATCACCGTTGTCAATGGCTACTTCTCGTCCTCTTAGTGAAAACGTTCCAAATGCACTGTCACTGCACGGCTAATCATCTGTCGGTTCTCGATCATGTCGGAATAGGATCCATTGATCCTTTTGCGTCTGTCACACGCCCAACAATCGCGAGTTTGAAGCTCGTCACAGTCATCCCTTCCCAGATCCTACTCGGAATACCACAGACAAGGTTTAGACTTTTCGGATCTCAAGAATGACCGCCAATAATTCTAGCCTATACCACGAAGGTTCCAATCTTAGATTAGAAACCCAAGAGATATGCATTCAAGCTTGTTCATGTAGAACGGAAGTGGTTGTCAGTCACGCATTCATAGGTGAGAATGGTGATGAGTGTCACATAATCATCACATTCATCATGTTCTTGGGTGCGAATGAACATCTTAGAGAAGAAATAGACTTGAGATGAATAGAAAAACAATAGTACTTTGTATTAATTCATGAAGAACAGCAGAGCTCCACACATTAATCTATGGTGTGTAGAAACTCCACCGTTGAAAATATAAAAGTGATAATGGTGTAAGCATGGCCGAATGGCCAGCCTCCAAGGTCTACGGACTAAACGTCCAAAGATGAAAATACAATAGTATAAGGTCCTATTTATAGAGAACTAGTAGCCTAGGGTTTACAGAAATCAGTAATTAATGCAGAAATATTCTTCCGGGCCCACTTGGTGTGTGCTTGGGCTGAACATTGAAGCTTTCATGTGTAGAGACTTTTCTCGGAGTTAAACGCCAGCTTTTGTGCCAGTTTGGGCGTTTAACTCCAGCTTTTGTGCCAGTTCCGGCGTTAAACGCCAGAATTCTTGAGCTGACTTGGAACGCCTATTTGGGCCATCAAATCTTGGGCAAAGTATAGACTATTATATATTGCTGGAAAGCTCAGGATGTCTACTTTCCAACACAATTGAGAGCGCGCCAATTGGGCTTCTGTAGCTCCAGAAAATCCACTTTGAGTGAAGGAAGGTCAGAATCCAACAGCATCTGCAGTCCTTTTTCAGCCTCTGAATCAGATTTTTGCTCAGGTCCCTCAATTTCAGCCAGAAAATACCTGAAATCACAGAAAAACACACAAACTCATAGTAAAGTCTAGAAGTGTGATTTTTATTTAAAAACTAATAAAAACATAATAAAAACTAACTAAAATATACTAAAACCATACTAAAAACAATGCCAAAAAGCGTATAAATTATCCGCTCATCACTAAATCAGACTCAAATCAAAATGAATTAAGTAAAGTTTATCAAATGAAACTCAACCGGGATAAAAGCGAGAAATCCCCTTTTTTTCCAGAATTTTGAAAAATACCCCAAATACATAATCAATTGAAGATGTGCATTGGAACTATAGTAAAATTACTAGAAAGTCCATTTACTTTTAAAGCAAGTGCAATTCCGTAAACCAGTAAAAGTACAGGCGAGATATTAAAAATAAGTAGTCGTTAAATTGTGTAAGAAATCTTTAAAGTTTCACATATAGATAAGTATACATCTATTCAACAGCAATTTTTATAAAAATCTCAAAATTGGCTGTGATCACTGTCAAATAAAAGGAAAACTTAATCAACAAGTTCTCTAAGAATGAACTCGGAACCCGAAGTTAAAAGTCACAGCACATTAAGATAAGTTCAAGGCTATATCAAAGAATACTTGAATCAAGAAGAACTCAAACAGAGGAAGATAGATGCAACAAGGATCTTAAACCAGCATATGCACTTAAGGTCAAACAAGGATGTATATCGATAGAGGAATAGAGTTGAAAAATCAAACTACTTTTCAAAAGGACTAACAAACAAGAACTTCAAGTTAGGATATAAAAGAACAGGTCGACTCGAACAAAATTCAAGACACACAACTGAATAGCCTCGAGAAAAGTTTCTAACGTTCCCAAAACCCGCGATTCGCTTTACTCAAAACTCGTATATCATCTATGATAACCCATCAGTGCTTTCATATACATAATTCACTAGTATTAAGCCGGCCAAACTTAATACCAAGAATTATGCAATGCAAGACTAACATCGTTAATCAATAGATCGTCATGTGCATAAAGCTCTAATTCTTGTCATTCGACAAGACCTAATACATGACAAACGCTCAGAGTATGCAACTGAAGCATAGTCGGTCCATTCCACAGGCTCTTCAAGAAGGACTGCTCTGATACCATAATGTAACACCCTAACTACCAAAGCTCACGCTTCCGGCAGTGCAACTCTGATAGCTCGGACATTACGACGACACTGCTACTATTTAATACTAAAATATGAGCCTGTTTGAAACTTTAGACCGCAATACCGCTCCAAAAATACTTTCATCCGATAACATACATCCATAGATACCATACAACTTACAAAACTCATAAAGAGTACATCCATATATATATATATATTATAAGCATTACCCAATACAATTCCTATCCCTCTTACAGAATGTATCAAGATAAAGGCGAGGGAACAAAAATATACTAAAGCAATACAGAGCATCTCAACAACAACTAAATGAACTCTTCATAACTTCTGCGCCATATCCTGAAAGGGTAAAATGTAGGGGGGTGAGAACATCATCCTCGAAAGGGTTCTCAGTAGAGGGTTTTTGGGAATTACTGTAATAGGATACGTGAAGATAAACCGTACAAGTGACTAATAACCGTCTTATGCCTCTTTTCAAAAACAATGGTTTACAATAAGAGTAAAGTCGGAAATATTTTCTGAAAGAGGAACCATTCAATTCTCAAAAACTCAAAAGCCTTTCAAAACGATTTATCTATGCTGAAACAAAATAGCCTTTCATATTTTATTCCAAACCAGAAACACAAAACCGAAATCAACCCTCGGTTCATCTCATTCCAACCACGGCCCTAGGCCCAAAAAATTCAACCATCAACCAATCACCACAGTCCAACAGAGTCCCAGTAGCAAACACAAATAGGAAGATGCAAGTACAGACAAACAGTTATTGCAAGTAGAACAATTAGCAATTAATCACATAGGCAAACCAAGTATGATATGCACGCCTAAGCAATGTCACATAGATGCATATGATGCATGCCTGTCCCTAGTGGCTGATGATATCATATGTCAGTTATAGAGCCAACCCGACAAGTCCTGGTAGCTAACCATTGGACTGTCCCTCTGTCGCGCATCCCCAACTCGAGTTATACTCATCATAAACTTGATCATAATCATGATTCATATCCATCACCCTCACTGGTGAATATTTACGGGGGCGAGCTCATCCGGGACTTTCACAGTGCCCGGCCACACTTACGACATAGGGTCAAAAGAGCTTCGAGTCTCAACCTGGAGCACGTGGTGGCTAGCCACTGCTTCCTACCAGGGAAACTCTCATCTCCGATAGTGGAAGTGCAACATTCACATTTATCAATGATTCAGCATATACATGCATTCAATCTCATCCATGGATCAACATCTATCTCAGCCATCCAGCTCACGGTTCAGTCCAGAACCAGCCAATATTCATATCATACACAGCCATTCCAGCTCACGGTTCAATCCAGAACCAACCAGTATTCATAATCATACACAGCCATTCCGGCCCATAATAAAACAGCACTTCCACCATTCAAAATCATCAAATTCATAAAATCGGCATTTAAGCCATAAATCACTTTTTCTCAAATCATTTCACTTTGAAATCAAGTTTCAACTCTTTTCAGCCTTGGCTTTAAAGATCTCATTTCTCAAATTATCTCAGGCTCATAAGCCACTTTTACTCAAGGAAAATTCCCTTTTTAAAATAAGCCACTCTCGGCTTCCTCTTTCCAAAACCATGGAAAGTTAAAGATTCCTTTTGAAACATTCAAAATCACCCATCCAACAATGGAATTTTTGTAACAAAAGTTTCTCGGCAGAGTCCCAAGTCCTTAGGGGAGAATAGCATAACTCATTTCGCCAAATTCATTTAAAATCATTAAAACCTTGGCTTTCCAATTTGAGTAATAAAATAAGATCTAAGCCAAACCAAGTCACGTAATCATTTACTTCCTTCAAAGCCGTTTCCTTTACTTAGGCAAAACCAGCTTCAACCCCCCATGACAAATTCTAAAGCGTTTCAACTGTTCAAAATTGTTTGTCTTGCAAAAGTTCAGAATTCAAAGAGTACTTAAAATCTTTCTCAAAACATTTCAAAATAAAACTTGTCAATAGACATTTAGGTTCTTTCAAAGTCATTGAAACTCCTCTAATTGAAACCCTCAAGTCAAATTCAAAGGCATTTCCCTTGTCACATTTAAAACAGCTTTAAAACATAAGTTTCACCTAAATAACTTTCTCCTGAAAGAGATACAATGCCTTTCTCACGAAGCAAGACTAAATCACAATTTCCTCTTTAATAATTCATTTCAAAAGCATGAATCATCCTTTTCTTGATAATTCAAATGAAATAGTAGAAGTCTTTAACTCATCATTTTTCCAAACAACATTTTAATAAAGACTCGGATTTTATAGAAATTCCGGCAGCATCTCCCCTAAAACTTGGACTTTGCCACCCGGTTCGGGTCCCAACAAAACCATTCCACAATCCTTTTCAACAACCCAAAATCCAAAATCAGTTCAAGGCAAGCCAAATCCAACAGTCATCTCAATACCATATTTCCAAAAAACCGTTTCAAAATTAACTCATTATCAGCCGAATAAACTCATTTCTAAAGCTTTAAAGAAACGGTTCAGCAACAATCATTTATCAAAAACCAGATCATTTAAAGCCAGCCAGGCTGAAATCAAGAGTGTATTCTATTTTACACATTCTCAAGAAAATCCATTCAATTCAAATAAATTTCCAACGGATTTAACTCGATTTCAAAGCTTTAAAAGAATCAATTTCAAAAGCATTTTGTTTCACAAAGCCACACAACAGTCGAGTCAAACAAACACCCATAATCATACAAAATTGCCAAACAATACATAGGACTGATACAATCACCAAATACACATCCTGACATCAGTACCCATATGTAATAATTCCAATATATAAGAATATAGTTTTTGGAAAGCGCCCCTACCTCAAAACGCAAATCCATAACCCAAACGCCTCATCAAGTCCTTTCTGCCTCAACCCGAACTGACGGCAACCAAAACCTCAGCTCCCAGTCACGTTCGCAATAACCATAGTAACACTAATCGCAACATACAATAATCAGGACTCGACCCCACGTTATCAAAACTCATTCATTAACCGAACACAACAGAATACTAACGCGAGATTTTCCGAAACATAAATACTTACTGAACTAGCGAAACGAAGCAGCTGCGATTTCGAACAGGCCTCGCAACAGCTCCGGCGGCGACCAAAAGCTCTGGTAGATCAACTATAAAGACTGCGCAGCGTTAAAACCTTCTCGAAATACAAAAGGCAGAAACCTCAAATAAAACTCTTACCGGCATACGTTTCCGGCAACGGCAGCAAGGTCTCAAGTAGCAGAAGCTCAGCCCGGAGCTCCGGCGGTGATCCCGGAAGTCACAGGACCATCCCCGGCGGTCAGAATCACAAAGATGTGGCTCCCTTCTCTGGCAGCGACACCTGCGGCGGTCGAAACCCCTTTCTACCGCGGCAGCTTGGCTCACCATCATCAGCAGCGGCGAACTCCGATGGGGGCATGGGCGACCCTAGCGACGGCAACCACCACGATGACAACAGCGATGGCAGCAACGTTGCTTTTCTCTCTGGCTGTCGCGTTCACTCTCCCCTAGACCCGATCGGCGACTGACCACCTTCAACGGAAAAGGAGCAAGTGACAGCGGTGGCTGGGCGGCGATGGATCTGAAGCAGGGAGGTTCGGCCGCATGAACAGTACCTTCCCTCCGCCGATCTCCCTCACAGTCGCGCATTTCATGGTGGTGGCAGATGCTTCATCCATGACGACGCTGCAGCGCGGTGACAGATCGGCAGCAAGGTGTGGCTCTACGGGACGGCGACGCATGCGAAAACGGCGGCGGTGAGGCAGCAGACGCAACCGACTGGATGACGGCGCGGCATTGTGGCAAACTGAACGGCGGCGCCAAGCCCTTTCCATCTCCTTCCCTTCTTCTGGCTCGATCCCCCTTTCCTGATTCTGTTTCCTTCCTCCATGGAACAAGAAAAGAAAATCATGGGTCCTGCTATGGGCTTCAATTTCGGTGAACTTGCTGAAGGTGAAAGGGAAGACAGGGCAGGGTAAAGGGGAAAAACTGTGTTGAGGGAGGTGAGGCTGCTGCCTGATTCCTTTTTCCCCTACTGCTGCTGCGCGTGAATGGAGATAAGGGGAGAAGAGGTGCGTTGCTGATGGGGAAACCGGGTAACTGGATTAGGGTTTTAGGGTTTCATTTTGAAAATTTGGGTTAAGGGCATTATGGTAATTTCACATAAAATTGGGAATAATATAGTAATTGAAACCCAATGTAAATCCAACACTAATTGTATATGGAAAAATACTATTTGCTCATCAATTTCACAAATTATTTTCTATAAAATACCCAAATCAAAATAATTAGAAATAATATAATTAAACCCTTTATTTTTCTAAAGTAGCAGTATTAATATTTAAAATATTACTTATCTAATCCAAATCATATAAAATCCTTATTATTTCATAACTACCAACTTTATAATTTGAATATAGAAAATATTCTAATAATTATAAAATTGGATAATAATTTCAATTTATTTCAAATTCAATAAATCAAAACTTGCTTTAATTTTCTTTAATAGAAAAATTTTCAAAATTAAAGCTACAGAAATACTGAATTTAAAATTAACTAATGATGACCTTTTTTCAAAAATTTTGAGTCTTACAGAACTCCTCATCGAAGTGTATTCCAAAAAATCTCTATCAGATAACTCCATGTCCCAAAAATGAACACACATCTACATTTTATTAAAATACTAACAAATCATCACACAAATTAACATTTCACAAATTTATAGACTAAAACCATCACCACTAATTCAATAAAACTACATTTATGCATCTACTCTACGCTTATTACATGATCTCTTTTCAAGATTTTTGCACTCAATCTATTAACACTTATAACAAACTTATCCAATAATTTATCAATTAACTCACCAAGTATTGTTCGTTTATACCACCCAATATTCATGCAATCCACTTGTCATCATTGCACCGTGTCATATGTTTCGGTGTCTTCTAACCTTTTTTCTAATTCCCAATAATAATAAACTAATTTTTTTTTTTTTTAATTTTGTTTTTCTATCTACCGTAACAACATAAACTATATGTTTCTCTTGACGTTCTCTTGAATGAAACAAATATTAATAAATAAAGATGATATATAATTTAAATTCATAATAAATAAAAATAATATATAAATACAGAGAAAGAAAAAAAAAACATAAATAATTAAGATATATTATATCATATGTCATATGAGGTTGGTTATATTCTACACATTAGGCATACATGTTTATTTGGAGCTTTACAGATTTTGAAGAACAATAAATTGTATCCTCTAAAATCCTCTGAGACCAAAGCTAACAAACCAAATGGTTTAATTATGCTACTTCTTGATCCATTTTATTTTTTTCTACATACTATTTATATAGATGATCAAGACCATTTAGATCTAATTATTATGCAGTTAGTTTAGGTATCTCAAACATCAATTCTGCAGCAACCTTTACAGTGCAAATTAAAAAAAAATGTAGCATGAATTAATTAGTTAACTTTACCTGTGATGCAGTGATGCCCGAGACTTGAACAATTGATCCACTAAGGAGATTTTTTTTAGTAATGTTAATTTGTTTATCGTGTACCTTTGCACAATTGCATCTCTTGTTTATATCTAGAATCATAAAGTTTAAACAGGTACAAATAAATATCAATTAATGAAACACACAAAATAAAATTATATGTAACATAGAAATTGCAGAAAGAGCAGTGTCTGAACTTAAAGTAACACAGTTTTCAAGCATGAGCAAGTAAACTTCTTCATAAAAATTAAACGTTCTAGTAAAATTAAATGTTCCATTCACAAGTAACAAAACAACACCAAAAAATAAGTACGATTGCAAGAAGATAAAGTAAAAAAACAAAACACAACGACAACCACAAGACAACATCAGCAACTATAACAATAAAAAAGCATTTAGAAAAATAACACAACAACAAGTTAGGTGTTTCTGAATCAAAATTACAGCTAATTTTTTTTCAATTACCTATTTGCATTTCAATCAACTCAGTTCGAACAAAATTAAAGTATGTAAAGCTAAAAAAAAGATAGAACAAAAACCTAATCTCAGTAATAAAGAGGTTGCAGGGAGAGTCACGATAACAACAAGAACAACAACAACCACTGCGACGAGACTTCAACGACATCATTAAGGGATATCGACAGCAGAAAGAGAGACCGCGTGAGAGGGCAGGAGATAGCGACGACGTCGGCACTGCTTGTCAAGACGGCGGCGGCGATATTTGGAAAGACGGTGAAGCTACGAGCGATGGAAATTCAACGTCATTAGCGGATGCATGATATATTTACGGGAGAAAGAGAGACCGAGTGAGAGGACAGTAGATAGCGACAACGTCGGCGCTTCTTGCTATGACGGCGGTGGCGATACTTGGAAGGACCGAAGCTACGTGATGAAAAAATAATGGAGGAGTGAAAATGTGCTTCAAGTAACGGGAGAAGTGTTCTTTTGATTTAGAAAAAAAAATAAATTAATTTTTTAATATTTTAAAAAATTATACAATTATCTATAAATAATAACTTAATTATAAAATAGTCTTTGTAACACCCTAACTACCAAAGCTCACGCTTCCGGCTGCGCGACTCTGATAACTCGGACATTACGGCGACACTTATATTATTTAATACTAAAATATGAGCCTGTTTAAAACTTTAAACCGCAATACCGTTCCCAAAAATACTTTCGTTCGATAATGTACATCCATAAATACCATATAACAACTCATAAAGAGTACATCCATATATATATATATATATATATATAATATTACAAGCATTACCCAATACAATTCCTATCCCTCTTACAGAATGTATCAAGATAAAGGCGAGGGTACCATGAATAATAATCTAAGGCAATACAGAGCATTTCAACAACTAAATAAACTCTTCGTGACTTCTGCACCATATCCTGAAAGGGGAAAAATGTAGGGGGTGAGAACATCATCCTCGAAAGGGTTCTCAGTAGAGGGTTTTTGAGAATTACTGTAATAGGATACATGAAGATAACCCGTACCAGTGATTAATAACCGTCTTATGCCTCTTTTCAAAAACTACATTTACAATAGAAGTAAAGTCGGAAATCTTTTTCTGAAAGAGGAACCGTTCAATTCTCAAAAACACCAAAAGCTTTTCAAAAAGGTTTATCTATGCTGAACCAAAATAGCCTTTCATATTTTATTCCAAACCAGAAACACAAAACCGAAATTAACCATCTGTTCATCTCATTCCAACCACGGCTCTAGGCCCAATCAATCCAACCATCAACCAATTACCACAGTCCAACAGAGTCCCAGTAGCAAACACAAATAGGAAGATGCAAGCACAAACAAACAGTTATTGCAAGTAGAACAATTAGTAATTAATCACATAGACAAACCAAGTATAATATGCACACCCAAACTGTAACAGCCCAGACCACCCGCTAGCACGATATTGTCCGCTTTGGCACACAAGGCCTCACGGTTTTGCTTTTGACGATAGGGATGCTAGTCGAAACCCCACACACTCACTCGTCAAAATGCGTCATGCTAGGGAGAGGTATCCACACCCTTATAAGGCATGCTTCGTTCCCCTCCCCAACCGATGTGGGACCTTACACAAACAATGTCACATGGATGCATATGATGCATGTCTGTCCCTAGTGGCTGATGATATCATCTGTCAGTTATATAGCCAACCCGACACGTCCTGGTAGCTAGCCATGGACAGAAACACCCATCGCGGAGCAAGTAGGTTTGAGCTACAACCCCATTGCTACTACCCGCTCAACCCAGAGCCAGTGGAATAACCACTACTGCGGCTACTACCCAGGCGGGTGTTTAAAAGCTCAACCTGGAGCGAGTGGAATCACCACTACCACCGCTACTACCCAGGCGTCACAGTTTATGACCTGGAACAAGTGGGATGAACCACAACCCTTGCTACTACCCAGTATCTCAAGCATATATTCATTCAGTCCCAGCCATGGATCAACATCCATCTCAGGCATCCGGCTTAAATTCATAATTCATAGTCAGCCATACGGCCCATCACAAAACAGCACTTCCACCATCCAATATCATCAAATTCATAAAACCGGCATTTAAGCCATAAATCACTTTTTCTCAATTCGTTTCACTTTGAAATCAAGTTTCAACTCTTTTCAGCCTTGGCTTTAGAAATCTCGTTTCTCAAATCATCTCAGGCTCATAAGCCAAATTTACTCAAAGTGAGTTCCCTTTTTAAAACAAAGCCACTCTCGGCATTCTCTTTCCAAAACTTCCAAAACCATGGCAAGTTAAGGATTTATTTCAAAGTATTCAAAATCACCCATACAACAATGGGATTTTATAACAAAAGTTTCTCGACAGAGTCCCAAGTCTTTAGGGAAGGTCAACCTATATCAATTCCTTAAAATTCATTGAAACTATTAAAATCATGGATTCTCGATTCAAGTAAATGAAACTGAATTTATTATGAAACCGACCATACAAAATCACAAGTTCCAATCCGGTCCAAAAATCAACTCATTTGAAAAGGAACCGGTTCATTTGAATCAAACCACTTTCAGGTTTCTTTTTGGAACCCATTTTTCTAACTCTTCCAAAATGCTTCAAACTTAATTACTCAATCAAAAGTCTAGATTCCTTTGAAATCACTAAAAGCTCCTTTTTATATTGAAATCAATATTAGGGCATCATTCTTTCCTTCAGTGATTCAAACGGTAAAAATAGTTCATTTCTAAATAATTCAAACTCAAGGCATAAAGTTCACTAAATAAATTAAGCTTGAAAATATAAATATTCTCTTAATAAATCAAATAATACAATTTCTCAAATCCAATCCTTTTTAAATAACTTTTTAAACAAGACTAGAATTTTGTAGAAATTTCAGCAACACCTCCCTTAAAACTTGGACTTTTGCCACCCGGTTCGGGTCCCAACTAAACCGTTTCTCATTCCTTTTCAACAGCTCAAAACTAGAAATCAATTCAAGGCAAGCTAAATCCAACAGTCACCTCAGTAGCATATCTCAAGAAAACCATTTCAAAATCAACTCAATGTCAACCGATTTAACTCATTTCCAAAGCTTTAAAGAATCGGTTCAGCAATAAATCATTTATCAAAACCAAATCAATTAAAGCAACCCAGGCTGAATTTCAAGAGTATTCTATCTTTCACATCATCAAAATAATCAACTCAATTCAAATCAATCCTCAACGGATTAAACTCAGATTTCAAATATTTAAAGAATCAGCTTCAAAACATTACATTTCACAAAGCCGCACAACAACTTAGCCAAACCAACATCTGTAAACATTCGAGTCAATCAAATAATACATAAAGCCGATACAATCACCAAATACACATTTTCTCACATCAGTATCCATATGTAATAATTCCAACATATAAAAATATAGTTTTTGGAAAGCGCCCCTACCTCGGCAAGCAAAACTTAACCCAAGCGTGTCAACTGCACTCTTTTCGCTCTGTCCGAAATCACCAGCAATCAGAACCCAGCTCGACTTGCTCTCTCGAAAGCAGAAACAGCTACAAGCGGCATAAGTAAACCGGATTCTAACTCCTAAAACCATTAACATCGCAAATAATTTATTACACGGAACAAAGCACTAACGCAGGGCTTTCGAAACAGAAATACTTACTGAAACTAAGAAAGAGCGGCTGAATCAAGCAGTGGTAGCTCCGGCGGTGGTTCCGGCAACAACCGTGCCACACCCGGTGACCAGAACGGCAGCAATCAGAACTCGAACCTATGTTACCAAACCTCAGAGTCTTTAACCACGCATAACAGAATACCAACTAAAAGGGCTTTCCGAAACGAACATGCTTACCAAAACAAGGGAAGAACAACTACACCGAGTGGCGGCAGCTCCGATGGTGTTTCCAACAACACCCACGCCACACCCGGCGGTCGAAAACGGAGAGACGCAGCTCCTTCGGCAGCGACAACGTAACTTATGACAGCCACTTCATTAAACACAACAGTTTCGGTGACAGCTTCAAAGTAAAATTGAATTGGCAGAACTAGGAAGAACTAGAAACAGGGCAAGCTCACCAAAATGGTAGCGATTCTAACGGCGGTCTCCGACGGCAGAGGCGGCGTGCAGCTTGACGGCAGACCACAATGGCTCCTCTACCTCGCGGTTCTGCCTCCCTTCCTCCACGCCTCCGGCAGCGACGACCAAGGCTCAGTGACGACTTCGTTCCTCGCTCCTTCTCTCTTGGTCCATCGTTCCCTTCTGTTCGCGATTCATGGCATCGGCGAGGGCGGCTTCTACGGCGACGGCAAGGAGGCTCGCGACGGCAATGAGGATGCACGGTGATGGTTTCTCCTCGCGCGGTGACGGGTTGGGACAGATGGATCTGCGGTGATGGGTCAGACCCGCGCCTCCCCTTCCCGCGGCTGAGCTCTCTCACGCTCGTTCTTCCTCTCCTTCCCTTCGTGCTCGCCAGCAGTGGCACAAGTGGCAGCGACAAAACCCTAGTGGTGGCGGCGGCGTCATGTCCTTCTTCCTCTCTTCTTCCCCTTCCTGATTCTGCCTCCCTTTCTTTTTTCTTCGTTGTTTTCTTTCCCTCAGGTAGCCGTGTGTGTGTGTGTGTGTGTGTTGCGTTCTGTTGGGGAAAGGGGGAAAAGGTCCTGCTGAGTGTGGGTGAAAGGGGACCGGGTCAGGTAATGGGTCACTGGGTTAGGGTTTCTTTATTTTGAAAATTAGGGTTAAGGGTAATTCAGTAATTTTAAATAAAATTGGGAATTATATAATAACTGAAACCCATAATTAAATCCAACACTTCTTGTATATCGAAAATACTATTTTCTCATCAATTTTACGAATTATTTTCAATAAAATGCCCAAATCAAATAATTAGAAATAATATACTAAATTTCTCTATTTTCCCAAAACAGTAGTATTAAGTATTAACATTTAAAATACTAATTATTTAATCCGAATCATATATAAAATTCGTATTATTTCATAACTATCAACTTTATAATGCAAATAAAGGAAGTAATCCAATAATTGTAAAATTGGATAATAATCTCAATTTATTTCAAATTTAATAAATCAAAACTTGCTTTAATTATCTTTAATAAAATAATTTCTGAAATTAAGGTTATAAATAACTATATGATTTGAGACTTGATCATAAAAATATTTTTTAGAGATTCTGGGTCTTACAGTCTTACTATAATTAAAATATTAACTCATTAAATTAAAGTAATTTAAATTAAAAGTAAATATCTAATTAAAAAATAATACATTATAAAAAATAACTTATATATTACTTAGCTTTAAAAAGAATTGAATAAAATTTATCTATTTTTTAACTAGTTAATTGTTATTATTGTGTCAAATTCACCACGAACTAATCGTGTTTGGTAAGAACTACGAATGAACCGTCAATTATTATAACATCAGGCCAGACTAACATTAATTATTTGAAGATATTTCCATATTATCTATTACTATAGGAAAATATGGCGTGAATTTGGTTGTTTTTGTCTACTTTAGACACCTTTATTTTCTTTACTCTTGAAAATAAAATAGCTAACTTTGATGTAATTCTAATCACATGTTAAAGTCAACAGACCATCAATTCAAGCAAAAACTTGCAATAAAATAATAAATAATCTACGTATATACCAATCAAATTGAATTGAAGTCATGCGATTCATGAGTAAAATGTTGATTAACAAGGGCCAACCAACGTTAAATAATTCGATGACAAAATATTTCGAGTAAATGGTCAAATTAATTTTTAAAAAATTATTTATTTTTAAAATAGGTTTTTGAAAAATTTTTTAAATTAAATTTATTTTTTAAAGATTTTAAATTAATTATATTAATTATGGAAAAGTATAGATAACTAACAAGAATTTTGAACAATGTGTAAACAATGTAAATTAATAGGGTTAAAAGAGTAAATTTAATTAGTAGTATTAAATTAGGTTGTAGTGTATTTTCATTTGATTGGTGGTTGTTTATGTTGTTCAAAATTTTCATTGTTCCCCTAGTACTCCTCATTAATTATTTTGTCATTTTTCTTGTTAATGGTGTCCAAATTTACTAACATGGCATGTTAAGTGACATCCTAATACATACCTAAAAGTCTTAATTAACTAGTAACATAATAACTTTATAAAATCGAAAATGTGTGGTAACCAAAAAAAATTAGCCAAAAACAGCCATAACTTGCTTTATTTAGCATTTATTAATTGTTGCAACAATTAATGAATGTTAAATAAGGCAAGTTCTGGCTGTATTTTTTGTCTTCCTAGCATTACTCTTACGAAATTAGATCAAATTAAAACCTAATTGAGGAAAGAACTTGAGGTATTGAAATCTTTTAATTTGGAGTTGATTTAATCTAATTTCATAAACTAATCATATTAACATTCAATTAAGATTCCTAGGTGTCTGCTAAGGTGTCACTTAACTTGCCAATTAGTAAATTTTGATACCATCAACAAAGAAAGTGACGGAAAAACCAACATGACTAATTTAAAATCTTTAAAGGACAAATTTGATGAAAAAAATCTTTCGAGAACCAATTTAAAAAACGAGTGATCTTTCATGAATTAATTTGACCATTTATTCAATGTTTAAAGCATGTGAGATAATATGTATCTTAAAATAATATAGGGGTGTATGCGTGTGCCTGTTAACACAAAACAAACATTGATATACAGAAGTTATATTAACGATTGTTGAAAATCGTTGCAATCTTATTCTCTGTGTTTTAAAAGAACAGTAATTTTCAAACTATTGATAATCCATTTTGTGATAGTTTAAAACGGTCACAAAATTCTAAAAAAACCATTGCTAGTTCCCGCTTTTCTTATAGTGGTGGTGTGTGCAAACGAAATTGGTTATATTAGTATAAATCTACCAATTTTTTTCGGGGAAATTTTGATTCTAAACCACGATTTATGAATATAAAACAAAATACATATAAATCCTTGTTCTAGATTTATGACTAAACAGTAAATATCGATAAATTTTTGTTTATACCATGATTTATGAACAAAATGAGAAAAACATGCTCCAAACACACTTTATAAAGAATAGTACTTATAAATTCCAATGAACCTATCTTAGAAAGAAACAGAAAAAAAAAAAAAAAAAAAACACTGGCTGAAAAGGATGATAAAGACTATATCTCTCCTAGTTATTTTATATGTGTGAAAATTTTATATTTTACGACGGATAAAAAAAATTAACCAGGACAAATAAGAGAATAAAAGAGATTAAAAGAAATTGTTTTTAATCTCATTCACTCTGTTATTTCTCCCTGTTGATCAAATTTCTTTTCCATTTATAATAAAATATGAAGTGTTGTGCACAAATAAAATAACTAATTATTTGTCTTGGCTATTCTTTTTAGAAATTGTTCTTTCTTAATCTATTGTCTTGTTAAGCTAGGTTTATTCAATTTTATAGACTGTAATAGTAAATTGTGTTTGAAACGTACGAAGTTCATTATAATTAGTTTGTTCATATTGTTTAGAACCAAGATTTATAGAAATATTTTGTTTGGTCATAAATCGATTTATAATTATTTTTCTAAGTGGTTTTAAACTATAATTTACATATAAACATGATATATGCTTTGTTTTGAGACACTCCGGTAATGTAATTTTTTAATGATATATATCTAATACCTTTTATTAATTGTTTTATATATGCTGAATTTCTTTTTTTAGTATAATAAATATTAAACTCTAAATCTTTTGGTCAAATAAATTTTAATATTATGTCATAAAATTATTTAAAAAAAAATAAACTAATAAAAAATATATAAATAATTATATCTCTAACCTAAATAAAAACTTTAGTAATATATAATTTATGATTAAGTACGATTTTAGTTCTTAAGGTATAGGACGAAAATTTTGTTCGTTTCCAATTTTTTTTACATACAAAATTGTCGTAAGATTTAAAACCAAATTTTAAAATTTTAGACCAAATTATCCATAACAAAATAATTATAAAATAAAAAAATAAGAAACAAAGAGTGTTTTTGCTCCTACGAAGGGAGAAGGAAGGAAGAAGAAGCTGTTTATAATCCACTTATACCTCCACTTTCATCGTACTTCCGTACGATTTTAGTTTCTAAGATAAAGATGATTTTAAAATTAAGTTAAATGTTAGAGACAATTTTATATAAAAAAAGATTAAAAATAAAAAAAATTCCACATATACTTTAAAGATGAAAGTGGTACTTAATCCTAAATTTACAAGAGATTCAACCATTACACAACAGAATATTTTGCTTGGCGAATCTCAACAACCTCCTTTGAATTGTTTTTGTTTTTTCTATTTTTTAAGCGGAGGGAGAATTTTGTATTGCTCAGCATAGTGGGGTACGCCAATATGAATATATGATTTTTCTACAGTGGCCAAGATTTAAAAGATTCATTTTGTTCAATCATGTCGTATATATGGTTTATTTTGTTCTTGCCTTAGGGATTTTTTATTTAAATAAATATATTAATTATTAAAATAAATAATTTTAAAAATTATTACTAAAATCCGTCCATTAATTTTATCTCGTTTATACTCACGTATTTTGTTTATATATACTGTAAACGAGATAAGACACGCGCGTATGTCTCATTTACACTGTAAACGAGATACGTATAAAACTATCTCGTTATATTATAAATAAAATAAGGCTGGTGGACGGCTATAAACATATGTTGTTGATGACAACAAAGTTTTGGGCCCCAGGTTAAACCTTTCAACCACTTTCCCCTCTCTTTTACCCCTTTCTGTCTATATTATCGAGTAATACGAGGATGGCGCACGCAGAAGGTAATGATCGGGACATCAACTGGCTGAATGAGACTTGGCATTACGCTGGGGCAGAGGACTTTGAGGTTAATTTTGTAATCTTAACTTTTATGCAATCCTATAAAAATATATATGTATATATTTAGCCATGGTTAGGGTACTTGCCAAAAACTAAAATACAGTTTGTATCACTAGGAATATGTCACTGATTGAAATTTGGAACTCTAGTTTATTTTTCCTGTATTAGGTTGTTACTACATAATTATTAACTTAGTAACTAGTAAAGTTTGATAATTAGAATATTAAGTTAAGTCAGACTTTGTTCGTTACATTGTTAATAACTTTATTGAATGTTTGTAATCCACGTAACAAAATGAGAAAATGTGTATTAATTAAGATTGTACATAGTCACAGAGAATGCCGTGTTGGCATAAATCCAGCTAGTACATACGTGTAAGATTTTGTTAGGGTTATGTGTAGAATAGTGAAGACACTTTGCTATGTTAATGGACCTATCCAATTATTTATTTTTTAATAATTGTGAATATATATTTTTTTGTCAAAGGCCTGGCCTTATCCTCCCCCGACGAGTGAACCATACCCTTCCTCTACCCGACGTCATCGTCCCGTATCTGAGGAGGCTAGATTCGGCAACACGGTGCCTCTCAGGAATTTCACATTCAACAACTCCCTAATTACGGCATTCGTAGAGCGATGGCGTCCAGAGACCCACACATTCCATCTCCCGTGGGGTGAGGCCACCATCACCCTACAGGATGTGGCGTACCACCTTGAGCTACACACACACGGGGACCCAGTTGGAGGGGTTCTTCCATGACTTCTACAGGTGGTACCACACGAAGACGTGGGAGTTTGGTGGAGCAGCTACTCGGTGCCAAGCCTCCAGTGGTTCCACAGTAGGTGGCGCAGAGGAAGGAGTCGTTCTCGCTGAAGCTTATAAGGCTGCGGGACCGTGTTCGTCGGATACCACTGACAGATGACCCAGAGACCCTTCGACAGTATACTACGTGTTACATCATGTTACTGATCGAAGGCTCTCTGATCATGGACAAGTCGAACAACTTGGTCCATCTGCGTTGGCTGCCACTGCTTCAAGACTTTAAGTGATGCCGGGCATTGTCTTGGGGCTCGGCTGTGCTGGCCTGAAGGCTACTACATCCCACCTCTGCCACCGCATCAGTAGCAGCCCCAAGATCCTGCCATCCAATCCATGCCTCATGCAGACCCTTGACCTACTGGACCTCAGCGTCAGACTCAACCTCCGCCGTGTGGTACCAGGCATCAGCTCCACTATTAGGATCCTCACCACCGGTGATGACTTATGTTTGTTGTTAATTTTATTAGGCCGAGTTTCTTGTTTTCATATTTATGGAAGTTGTATTGTATACCCGATAGTTATATGCTAACATTATATGTAGTCCTTTTATAATGATATTGTTTTTATTATGAAAAAATTTGGTGGAACTTGTAAGGGTGCTATGCAACTGAAATTAAAATATGTTACATAAACAATGACCGCGGATAGTTTTTAGCACAAGTCTTACAAGAATACATAACTATAACAAAGGGTTACAACTAGAATTTAAGAAACCAACTGGAATAAAACGAAACAGCTACAATAAAAGAAAACAACTACTGTAAAACAAAACTACTACATTAAAATGAAGCAACAATAATAAACGGACTATCAACCCTAAGAATCGTCCGCGGGTTGATTAGGATAACCCCTTCTATTATGACCGACTTGCCTGCAGAGGCTACACCGCTTCTCCTGTCACTCGACCTCATCCATGTCATTCTGGAACCTAGTGGACTCGGGTCTCCCAGTAGCCTTCCTGCGCATGAGTGGGTTAGGACGGACCAGTGTCCCATACCACTTTGGTATCGGTGGAAACTCCATCTCGTACACCTTGAACACAGCCTCCTGCCTGTAAATTGGATGAACATACGGAGCCCACTTGATGCTAGCGGTGGCACACCTAGCAAGCGCATGGCGGCATGGGTAGTGGAGTGCCTGAAAGAGTCCACAGTCACACAAACCCGCTGATAGCCGAACTCGGAAGGATCCTTGCAACCAACCCTCAAACGACTCTAACTCCTCCACGACAAACACAGAATCCCGCCGATCACAATGAGTAACATGCATCTTCGGGATGCCTTCTCAGTTCTTCTTAATTGGCTGCTATCAGCCTCCGGGAGAACCGGTCTCCAGCAGCCAGCTGTGACTGCGCCTCCATGCCCTTTGTGACGAACAACTTCTGCAACCGTTCATACGTGAAGCACACAATGGTAAAACTCAGAAAGTACCGTGTACCCTTAAGAACTGCATTGATGGCACTCTGATAGATTTTTTGTCATATGACCAAACCGCCGACCACTATCGCAGTGTTGTAGCCATATCTCTGGGTTGAAACGGCCAGCCCAGTCTGCGATCCCAGGCGACAACCCTCTCAAGGCATTCATGTACCACTTGTAACCACCCTTGCTTGGACTATAAGCGGCATTCATAAGGTATCGCTTGCCCTCAGCTGACTTAAAATGAGTTATACAGTTGGTGGCCATGTGTCTAATACGATAAGCATGGAACGCTCTAGGAGGATGTCAACCATTATCATCGGCATTGAGTGCAGCCTTGATGGCTTGCGATCTATCGGAGATAACCAACAGGCCTTCTTGTGGGGTAACATGGCGTCTCATATTAGTAAGAAAGAACAACCATGACTCCGTACTATCGGACTCCACAATGGCAAAAGCAATAGGCAGGATATTGCTGTTGCCGTCTTGTGCCACTGCAATAAGCAACACCCCACCGTATCTGCCATACAGATGTGTGCCATCGACGGAAACAAATGGCTTGCAATGATTGAAAGCCTCAACACAAGATGAAAAAGTTCAAAATACTTTGTCGAAGTATGGTACGACCCGTAGCTCACAAATAGTTCCCGGTAAATAACTCTACAGCGCCTGAAGCAGTTTCGGCACCTTATTGTATGACTCATCCCAATCCCCGTAGATCTGAGCAATTGCCTTTTGCTTTGCCATCCACACCTTTCTGTAGGAGGGTTTGAAGTGATAGCTCTGTCAGACCGCACCTTGTAGGACAGGGATGCTGACGGATGGGTTAGACTGTATCAATGGCAGGATGACCTTGTAGATGAGACTGCTATGCAACTGTTGATGGTCTTCGGACATGGTGGGTGCTAAATAAGTATGCGCTCCACCAACCCTACGGACCTCCCTAACGAAATAAAACAGCCATGTTTGGAAACTACTTAATATATAGCAACCATAAATGAGTAAGTACGCCTCAATTAAACTTGAACTCACCAATATCCGAGGTTTTGTCAAAGGGCAACATGGAGACTCCATGGACACCCATTTGCAGCTTGACGGCAATGCACATGGTACTCTAACCGGTCCGATTCGATCACCCGGTACTTAGCACTCCTGTGAATACTGTAGTTCTTCATGCCCTGCATCACTGCATCTCAGCATTTGAATTTATGTCCGACCCAAAACTCTACACCACCGTCTAGGTTATAATCCTCTTCCCCCGTGTTGGAAAATAGAGTTCTCTCATGCATGGCGTCCAAATCCAATGTATTATAGTAACTTGGTACATCTGATAGCGCCGGAATTGGGTGGAGGGAGGCAAAACATGGCGCACCGTTGTCTCGGTGGACGTCTCCAGTACAAACTCTTCCTCATCGCTCCTTCAGAGGAATCACTATCGGCACTATCGGCAACGAACTCTTCGTCGGAGTCTTCCTCACCCACCTCCATGTCTTCCACTAGAATGGCGACATGAATGGGTGGTGGTGCGAGAGGTCGGTCATCCTGGACATAGGTCGAGTGTACAGAACCACCACCACCAACATCTCCAACCTCGGCCGACAGCCCCATCACTTTTTCCGCCATGATTCTTCCATGGATGTCAAACATGAGGCGCACATGCTCGTCCCTCAGAAGCCAAAATAATCAAAACCGGAAAATTCCATTACCCAACTGTGCTGGCAACCTATATCCCACCCTTCCGACCTCCCTCGTCCCTATTCCACCAAGGTTGCTCAATATCAAAATCTTCAACTTGGACAACAAACTTACACGCTGAGTGCGCAAGAGTATCAGATTCTCACACTCAAATATCACCCTATTGTCGTCATTTCTCATACAACAGTTGGGGTAAACACACACAACTATGTATACCCTATTATTGGTCATTTTTGCCTTCTTTTTGTGAGAAAAACGGGAGAGAAGAAGATATGAAATGTATGTGGAGAATGGCAAGGATTGCACATCTTTTTATAGCTACTAAAAATTTGTCTTACTATATCTCGTTTACACTGTAAACGCATTGACTTAACATGTATGTAGTTTACACTGTAAACGAGATAAGACTAATGGACAAATTTCGATAATAATTTTTAAAATACTTTATTTCAATAATTAATACATTTATTTAATTTATTTAAATAAAAAATCCCTTGCCTTAGCCTTCACTTCCTATTTTGGCGGTCCAAAAAGGAGCAACAAATAAAAAATATTTGTTATGATGTCTAAAAATTTGATAATTATTAAAAAAAGTTAAATAGTTAAAATTTAATTTTATAATATAAAAATTAATAAATTTTAAATATTTAAAATTTATTATAAAAAATAAATTCAATAAAATTTTAACATTAAATAATAGACTCCATAAAATTTGTCTAAATCAAACATACATTTAAATTTTAATTAAATGTGTATCTAGTAATTTATTATGCGACTAATTTTTTTATATATGGATAATTTCAATGCGAAATACGAGAATATTTAATTATTTTAATATCTTATATTGTTATAGTAGCATCACAAAATGACATTGACATTTTGTAAAATATTTTTTTAATTGCAAAAAGATAAATGTTATTGACATTTTGTAAAGACAAACGAAAAACACATAATTTGAATAATTTTACTCTTAATAATTCAATATCGAACAAAAAAAAAAGAGTCCACATCATGCGTGTGTTCACTATCCATTAAGAGTACATGTATCCAGCTATATTTTCAAACCAAAAGTCTCCTCTTGCACCTCACCTATATATATATATTTTCTTTGAAAAATATACTTTTTGAGTTTTGAGTACTATAATATGGACCACTTCTCCACAAACTAAAAGAAAAAAATGTTAGAATAAATTAATTTCAATAATCCAAATCATTCATATTGAATCACTAAAATATATTATAATGTGGAAGTATATTTTTATACATAAAAGTTAGAAATTGATGGAAGAATTTGGATCTTGTGGTTCTTTCGATCTTCTTCAACCAAAACCTTCTATATTCCTAGGTGGCTGAACTGCAACTCTTTTGATGGGGAAAGAGCAACAAAGGCGGCTTTAGTATATTGGGGAACGAAACCTGAAGGCCTATTTATATTTGAACACGGCACCCATTAAACCCTAAAGCCCAAATAAAATAGTATCTAAAGTCCAAAAGATAATATATCTAAAATCTAAAAGATAATTATCTAAGGAACAAAAGATAATATCCGATTTTATTCTCATTTAATTCCAAATCAAAAGTAATAATGACTTATTCAATTTAGCATTTATAACAATAAATGAGATCACCATTATATAAGTCATTTAATTTAAAATAGCATAATTTGTGATTATAATTAATATATGTATTGCCCACAAACAAATTAGGAAATTAAAATAATTTCCTAACAATCTCCCACTTGGGCTATACATATATTCTTTCCTGACATAATCACATTTTATAAACTTTATGCGCGCATTTGAATGCTATTTCTCTCATTACTTTAACAATATGGTCTGTCTCATACATTAGATATGGAACTACCGCAACTTTTATCACATTAATGTCGTGACTAAACCACGACAATCACCATCCTAATATACTTAACGACATAGATCAAATTTGGATGAGTAATATGGAAATTACATGCCAAGTGATCTCATGCATGTCTATTTCGAGCTGATCCAACTTTAAAACTTTATTGAGATCAAACACAATACAAATATTACAAAATGAACATTTCACATAACATGAAATAAACCATCAACTTAATTCTGTAGAAAAATAACTCAATATCTGTCATAGGCATATAGTATAAAATAAACTCCCACTAAACCAAGGCATCACAAATATTGACACCTATTCGAGCAGTGTGCTCATGAAAGACTTTAGGGATCAATCCCTTGGTTAATGGATCTGCTAGCATATATTCTGTTCCTATATGTTCTATGAAAATCTGTTTTTCTTGAATTTTCTCCTTGACAACTAAGAACTTGATGTCTGTATGCTTCGATTTTGTCAAGTTCTTATTGTTATTGGAGTATAGTACTACTGACTTATTGTCACAAAATATCTTTAATGACCTTTCAATGTCATCTACTATACGAAATTCAGTGACAAAGTTTCGCAACCATATGCCATGAAATCGGAATCAGAGTACCTAATGATCTCCAAATTTTCTGATCTCCGATAAGTAAGCACGTAATCCATTGTTCTCTTTAGATAACGCATTATGCGTTTAACATCTATCCAATGATCCATGCCCGGATTGCTCAAGTATCTACCCAATACTCCCACTATAAATGATATATCGGGACGTGTGCAGACTTGAGCATACATTAAGCTCCCTAGTGCTGATGCATAAGGTTTATCATGCATTGCTGTCCTCTCAAGATCATTTTTAGGGCATTGCTTGAGACTGAACTTGTCTCCTTTAGCTACGGGTGTGTCCATCGGTCTACAACCTTCCATGCCATATCTACTTAAAATCTTTTCGATATAGTTCTTTTGTGATAATCCAAGAATACCTTGAGAATGATCTCTTAGTATCTCAATTCCTAATACAAAAGAGGCATCACCAAGATCTTTCATTTCAAATTTGTTCGATAGAAATTTCTTAGTTTCATGCAACAAGCCTATATCGTCACTGGCAAGCAGAACGTCATCAACTTATAAGACCAAAAAAGTATTTACTCCCACTGAGCTTGCGGTATACACACTCATCTATGATATTTACCTCAAAACCATATGAGGTAATGACTTGATTAAACTTGTGATACCATTGACAGGAAGCTTGTTCGAGACCATAGATGGATTTTCTCCTTTCTCTATTGAATCTCCTTAATAACACTTCTTGAGGTTGTTGAGCTTGCTGTATGGGTTGGGATTGAGGATGATTCTCATTATTTTCCTATGTTGTAGCAGTATCTTGAGCAACAATAAAATTCTCATTGTTCTCTTGTATTGTAACTGGATCTACAGTAGGATTCTCATTGTGCTCTTGTACTATAACTGTATCTTGAACAATAATAGGCACAAAGACCTGATTATTGTCAGTTATAGAATCCTCATCAAAAGCAACATTCCTAATATTTTATTCTCCCCCCCCCCAAACTCAACATCCTCAAGAAATCTCGCATTTTTCGTCTCAAAAATAGACCTTGATGCAGGATTGTAAAACTTGTACCCCCGTGAATGCTCAACGTAACCAACAAAGTAGCAAATAATTGTCCTTGAGTCCAGTTTTCTTTCATGCGGCCTATAAGGTCGCGCCTCAGCTGGACATCTCCAAATATGCAAATGCTTTATACTGGGCCTTTTCCCAGTCCAAATTTCATATGGGGTTTTGTTAACTGCTTTACTTGGCACCCTATTAAGGATGTACACTGCGGTCTTTAAGGCTTTTCCCCAGAGTAATTCAGACAAGGAAGAATGACCAATCATACTTCTCACCATGTCTTTAAGAGTTCGGTTCCTTCGCTCTGCAACACCATTCATGCTAGGTTTGTCTGACATGGTGTATTGCGGAACAATACCACACTCCTCTAGGAAAAGAGCAAAATGCCCGGGACGTTGCTCACCTGAGCCGTCATATCTTCCGTAGTATTCACCACCATGATCAGATTTGACAGCTTTAATTTTCTTTCCAAGTTGAAGTTCAACTTCAGCTTTGAAAGACTTGAAAATATCCAAGGCTTGGGACTTTTCATGAATTAAATATAGATACCCGTAACGAGAGTAATCATCTATGAACATAATAAAGTACCGTTGTCCATTCTGAAAGACAGTAGGGAATGGGTCACATATATCGGTATGTATCAGTTCTAAGACATCATTAGCTCTCTCGGCACCTAATTTCCTTTCGTTTGTCCTTTTTCCCTTTATGCACTTAATGCAGAATTCAAAGTCTGCCAAATTTATGGGTCCAAGAATTCCATCCGACACGAGCTTCTGATTCTCTATTTAGAGATGTGACCTAGGCGTTTGTGCCATAATGTTGCTGAATTCTCATTTAGTTTTTATTTTGTACCCGTTTGTAGTATTTTATTATTATAGGAATTTAAGTCAAGCCTATATAGATTATCTACCAAATAACCAGAGCAAATATTATTCGAATTACAGAAGAGACAGACTTTATTGTCTCCGAATGAACAAAAATAACCTAATTTGTTCAAACGTGAAACAGAAATCAAGTTCCATCGAATTGACGGTACATAAAATGTCTCTAATAAATCCAAGTAAAATCCACTCGTGGAACATAATTTAAAGGTTCCTATAGCTTCGACTGCAACTATATTGTCGTCTGCCACATAGATGTATCTTTCAGCATCACTTGGCGGTCGGCTCCACAGGCAACCCTGCATAGTAACACTTACATGAGTAGTAGCAGCAGAATCTACCCACCAAGTATCAACAGGTGCATAACTTAAACTAGCCTCAGAACAAACGAAAGTAAGAATTATACCCTTCTTTACACGCCAGGTGGCATATTTGGTACAATCCTTCTTCATGTGTCCCACCTTCTTACAGAAGAAACAGGTTGAAACTTGATCCTATTTCTTAGCCTTTTTCTGCTGAGAAGGCACATCCGTAGTGGTATTACGCTTTCTTTTATACTGAGAAGACGAAGCCATGTGAGCACTTTTAGTCTTATCTTGCTGTAGCCTCTCTTCTTCTTGCACACAGTGAGATATAAGCTCATTTAAGGACCAAGTGTCCTTTAGAGTGTTATAACTCACTTTGAATTGTCCAAAGTGTGCAGGAAGGGAAATCAAAATGAAATGCACGAGTAAATCTTCAGACAACTCTAACTTTAGTGCTTTCAATTTTGAAGCAAGATGAGACATTTTCATAATGTACTCCCTTATGTTCCCTTTACCTTTATACCTCATGGAGACAAGTTTTCTCAAAAGACTATTTGCCCTCCGCCTTTTCATTCTTAGTAAAGAATTTTTCAACATCCTTTAGGAACTGTTTGGCATCTTTATCCTCAGTAATTGAGCCCCCGAAACGCCTCAGGAATTGAGCGTTTCATGATCATAATGCTCATTCGATTGGATCTCTCCCACTTCTCTATTTTAACCTCATTGAGATTTTCTGGAGTGGAAGTGGGTTTCTCCTCTCGAAGAGCTATATCCAGATCCATACAATCGAGGACAATCTCCACGGTATCCTTCCAAACTTTAAAGTTTGAACCATTTAGCATAGGAATACTGCTAATTTGTGCAGAAACATTGGTAGCTAAAGTCATAGTTTCTAGATTAGAACAAATAAACATGCAGTAAACATTAGTTAAATAATGGAAAAAATTCCATATTGAGATATCTAGAACAACATTAATTTTCAATCTTTAGATAGAAAAATTAACTGTAAGTGATACTCTCATTGCAATAATCAAATATTGTCAAAATTCCTGTCACACATGAAGCCTTTCTTTGAACTGACTTAATGCGCACATGGAGACTTAAACTTCGCAACCTATTTATTACCGCATATATTTTCTATTAATTGGCCAAACAATAACCTTCCTTTGGGTCGATTATTGACCGCATAATTAATAGAAAATAAACAAAAGTGTGTAATGCTTATTATTTGGCCAAACAATAAACTACCTTTGGGCCGATTATTGTTCGCATAAATAATAAGCATCACTTTGGGCTGACCAATATTCGCATGAATTATATATAACCATATTCCTAATATTTTAAATAAATTAATTTTCACAAAAGAGGCTACTTTGGCAGCATAATGTTCAATCAATTTATTCCAAAACCAAATTTTTTATAAAATAGATGGTATAATAATCCAAATTGTTACTAATTTCTTTATGTAACAATTAAATTTTTTTATTATTATTAATATGTACATATAACTTGGCCAAATATAAATCTTCTTTTGAGTAAATTAATATTCGCATAAGTGACATATACATAATAATCCTTATATTCTAAAAGAAATTATTAATCAATTATATACTAAATTAATAGTATACATAATTAGATCTGAAACAATTATAATTTAATAATACTCCATCAATATTTTAAAAGAAATTATCAATTTTATAAACAAAACAAAATGGAACATGCTTTACAGTAGCTGTACGTAAGAATGTATATATATAATCGAAAGAATAATATATATTATACATGTATATAAAATTGGCCTAGAACGCAATCTGACAATGCATATATATGGAAGCGTTTCATATACAAACCAATTTATATGTATGTATATAGGAACCAATTTATATATATTGACGCTCATACACAACGCAAAACAATTTCGTATTTATATACGGACCAAGTTCGTATGCGTGCAACAATTTCATAACGTATATATATATATATATATATATATATATATTGATTCGATGACAATAAAAAAAATAAAACTAAATATTTTGATGATTAAATTATGGATAGCTCTGATACCACTTGTTAGAATAAATTAATTTTAATAACTCAGATCATTTATATTGAATCACCAAAATATATCATAACGCGGAAACGTACCTTTACACATAAAAGTCAGAAATTGATGGAAGGATTTGGATCTTATGGTTCTTTCGATTTTCCTCAACCAAAGCCTTCAGTATTCCTAGGTGGTTGAACTGCAACTCTTTTGATGGGAAAGAGCAAGAAAGGCGGCTTTAGTATATTGGGGACCGAAACCCTGAAGGCCTATTTATATTTGAGTATGGCACACATTAAACCCTAAAGCCTAAATAAAATAGTATCTAAAGTCCAAAAGATAATATATCTAAAATCCAAAAGATAATTATCTAAGGAACAAAAGATAATATCCGGTTTTATTCTTATTTAATTCCAAATCAAAAGTAATAATAACTTATTCAATTTAGCATTTATAACAATAAATGAGATCACCATTATATAAGCCATTTAATTTAAAATAGCATAATTTATAATTATAATTAATATCTCACAAACAAATTAAAAAATTAAAATAATTTCTTAACAAAAAATAATTTAACACAGCGTAACAGATTTCACATAAATATTCAATATCATATATTATCATATTAATAAAAATGATTGACTCAATAACCATATATTGATCACGTCAAAATTAAAAGTCATATAAATAAATTCTAAACATTTAATTAAGATAATAAAAATAAAAAATCATACCTGTTCAGGAGCTAAAATTAAAATAATGTGGGGGCAGAAGGTGATGATTGAGATTTGAGAGGAGTCACGGCACCAATAATAACTTGTACTAGTTTTGGAGTTGGCCAAAGACAGCAAAGCTTAACTATAAAAGCTTCAAAATCATATTACTACAAAAGCTCTACACTCATTTATTCTCATTGAAAATCACGCCATCAAATTTCTATGAACGTATTAACACATGTATGGATCATTATATGGATGTCATGATGATGATTGCCAATATAATTTATCCCTTAATTCATGAAGAATTCTTACCTAATTATGGGTAGGCTTTTAATTAATTGCTACATATGCAACACCTTTTTTTCTTCCCCACTGATTTATTCATTGACCCGCCCACTACACTTCGTTGAAAAATGTCATTAGGTATGGAGCTTAAAGCCTGCTTTGTTAAAACATGTATAATTATAGGTTCTTGGTAACATGTGTTTTATTAAAATTTATTGATTTATTTATATTTTTAATACATTATTAAATATATTAAAAACATCAAAACTTTTATTATTATACTCTTAAAGCATATTCTTATAATACAAGTTAATTAAATTCATAATTATATTGTTTATATAGTACATTTGGTTAGAATTATATATAAAAATTATAATGGTATCGGAAACATGCTTTGGAAATTTTGTACTTTACTAATTGACGAATTAATGTTTAAATTAGTCTCAAAAAAGTATGCATGAGTTAATTTAATTTTTAAAAGACATTAATGTGAATCAATTTGGTCTTTATTAAAAAAATTTTATTAAATATTACTATTAAGTAGCACGTGACATGTTAAGAATGATAATTTTATCAGTTAGGCGGAAGTTAATGATTGGACTCATTTTTTTCACATTAGTATTTTTCAAAGACCAAATTAAGGCATTAAATTTTTAAGAGACCAAATCAATTTATACACTATCGTTGAAAAAGTATAACTAGACAATAAAAATACTAAACAATGTAAATAATAAATAGATCAGATGTTCAATTTATTAGGTGTGGATATAATTATTTTAATATTAAAATTTAGGTAGATAATTTGAAAATATAATATATTTTTATTTTATTGGACTAATTTTAAAATCTATTGTTCACATTATTCATAAAAATTATTGTTTACCTAGCAAAGTCAATAATATTAGAGAGATGATAATATAAAGTTATCTTATTTAATTTAATATTTATACTTTTATGTATGTAAAATTTATATTTACACATTTATATATCTAATATTATTCAATTATTCCAGCAGTAATTAAAAAAGAAAAAATTATCATAAAACACCATTAGCACATATTCATTAGTGAAAAAGAATAATTAAATTAAAATTATTCTAAAAGACCTAATAAAATTTATTTAAGAATAAGTCCGAAAGAAATTTATAAGACGACCATAATATCCCTTAGTATTATCATCGTTTTCCATTGTAATTGAGTTTTCTTTCCACCTTTATGTCCACCGACTCCACCAGATTCCCTTAAAAACTCTCTTTCTATGCATTAAAGAGTTGTAACAAGAAGATTCTGGCGAGGCTTGTTTGCATATATAGTTGCAATTGATTTTGGATAGCCTGATTCTATCGATCTAAAATCTCACGTAATTATCGATGATAATGAGTTCTGAATGAAAAGCTTATAGAATTTTACTAATCTTTTATAGAGTTCAACTATTAAGCCAATTTTTTTAAGTTAATATTAGAGTTAAGTACGATTTAGATTTTTATTGTATAGGTCAAAAAAATTTTTGTTTTTAATTTTTTTTGTATACAAAATCGTTTTTAATTAAGGTTTAATATAGTTTTAAAATTATCTTTTTGACCTAAATCTTAAAATTTTAGACTAAATTATCCCTAAAAAAATTATAAAATTTAAAAAAATAGAGAAACTATTAATGGAGAAAAAAAAACCACAAAAAAATCATTAATGGAACACCAACAACAACACACAATATTCAACAACAACATGGTATTCAAATTTAAGAATAACAACATTTCTTTTTCTTCTTCATCACAGCATTAGCAACAACAACAATGGAATCAAAAACAAAAACAGACGACATAGAAGAAACAAAAGCAGAAACAGCGATGACGAGCGTGGAACAATGGCAAGCACGCGAGGAGCAGTAGCAACAACAACTCTGTCTTCTCCACAACGCCATCTCCACCACGACCGCTCATGGACGTGCTTTTCTTCCGCGAACGGCAGATATCCTCTTCTTCCCTTTTCTAGCGGCGATCTCGTAACATAGAGGCAGCGGTGGCAGCGCAGCGGTTCCAACAAGCTCGTGCTCACACTCTCTCTCACTTCCCTGTATTCTCCCTCTTTTCTCAATTTCTCATATTTTTTTCTATCTTTATTTTAAAAAAATAATGAGATGAAGAAGAAGGAGGAAAAGAAGAAGAGATGTTGTGATGAAGAAAAAAAAAAGGAAGAAGAGAAGGGTATTTTGGTTCGAAGAACGATTTTAAAACTACGTTAAATTTTAGGGACGATTTTATATGCAAAAAAAAGTTGAGAACGAAAAAAAGATTTCGACTTATATTTTAGAGACCAAAATCATACTTAACCCTTAATATTATGAGAGATATTAAAAATTAGTTATAACTTCGTGCTATTATTAAAAAGTTGTTAGTACTGTTGTAACCGTTTTGGTCCCTTTTTTTTATCAAGACTAATAATAGTTAGCATAATAGAATATTAGTCTTAAGCATGTATAAATACTTGTATCAGTGAAGATTAAAACTAATGCAGTAATACACATTATTCAATTTTTCTTTCAATCTTCCTTTTTCTAATCTCCTCACTATTCTTACATGGTATCACGAGCTGTAATAATTCATTGTTGATAACACAAATTTTGTAATTTCTGTTAATAACTTAGTAATAGTTTTTCAATCTTCATTCACCACCAACAATGTTGCTGCCAACAAATCTCTCTTTTCCATTAGTTGAAAGCTTTCTGATGATAATTTTTTAACATGGAGATATCTTGTAACTCATAATTTGTGGGCAAAAACTAGAAAATCACCTTGACAAGAACAAAATTTTGTAACACTCACTATTAGAATGTCACGTTTTCAACTGCGCTACTCTTTTGATAGCAAAAATATTACAACTTTCATATATTTAATAATAAAATATGAGTCTTTAACTCGAAACCGTATCGTTGTTTTCTTAAAAAAACAGAAATACTTTTAAATTTTTACCAACATACATGTACATATATACAAAACTTCTTATACAAGTAACTTACAATTATTATATACATATATATCATACAATCACCATTCCTATCCCTCTTACAAGAATATAGTAATAAAAGTGAGGGAAAAACTATAACATATGTATACAAACAGAAATAGCATATCTAAGAACTTAGCAAAAATTCTGCAAACTTCATCGTTCGTCCTGAAAAGAGAAGTCTGTAGGGGTAAGAACATTGTTCTCGCAGGTTCTCAGTAGAGGGTTTAAGAATTATCATAAGAGGATACGTATAAAAAGAAGAATGGATTTTGAAAACAGATATCTTCGTTCGTCATATGAATCCTTTTTAAACCACAACAATTAATAGTACAAAAAAGCCAACTTCATATCTTTTCTTATAGAAAGTTCCAATCTCAACAATTTGCATAATATTTCAATACATACCAAAGGGTCAATCAATCTTTAAACTTACCCATTATGGCCTCCGTCCCAAACATAACTAATCACAGCCTCCAACCCAATATATAATCAAATCTTGGCCTCCGGCCCAACAAAACCCATCATCGTTACCATCAAATCACTACCAAATACTCAAAATAGAAATCAATCACAAGCACAAACAAATACAAGGCAAACACATTTAAAAAACAGTTACAATAAGTATCACAGTTACCAGTTAAGCAGAATTTATCAGATAGGCAAACCAAAATACTTAAGCACACCCAAACAAAACAAATAAATGCAACATGATACATGTCTGTCCTACTGGTCGTGAGCTCACGTGTCGGTAAATTGCCAAAGCCCGACACATCCGGTAACTAACCCGGACATTGTCTTTAAGTTGCACACTAACATATCTCAGCACATCGGCTGGCCATTAGAGGAAGAGTGCCCTGTCACCATTAGAGGGATTATGTGCCCTGTCACTATTAAAAGGATTATGCGCTTGTCATCATTAGAAGGATTATGTGTCCTGTCACCATTAGAGGGATTATGTGCTCTGTCACCATTAAAGGAATTATGTGCCCTATCACCGTTAGAGGGAATACGTACCCTGTCACATGCAACCAGCGAGAAATCATAGACAAATGGAATCAACCACCGTCCTTGCCAACTTATCACATTTATTGTCTTTTTATCTATTTCATTCTTAGTTTCAAAACACTCCCACTTTCTTTACAACACTCTATCCAACACCTTTTCCTCCGATCCTTGTTCCTTTAAAACCATTTAAAATTTAAATTCCTTTCAAAAGATTCAAAACTCATTTTACAGACTTCAATAATTTCTTAGAAATTCGCTAAAACGCCTCAAAACATACTCCTTCCTTTAGTAAAATCAAAATTAAATAAAATAGTTCTTTAATCAATTTTAACCAAAACAATAATCTTTAATTTTTATAAAAATTTAGACAGCATCTCCTCTAAAACTCGGACTTTTGCCACCTTTCAAGGGTACCAAATTATTTCTCAAAACCCTTCTAAATCATTTTCAAATAGCAAATCATTTTCAATAATCAAACCGTTTCCAAATATCAAATCCTTTTCAAATCTATTTTAAACCAGATTCCGATATCAAATCAGGTCTGATATCAAACCAAATTTTAATATTAAATATGTTCCAATAATTCAAGAAAGACCAATTCAACATCAGCCAACTATTCAGAATATTCAACTTTCTCAATCGATCAATCAATCAATCAAACAATTTCATTCATTCAAAATAACTCAATTCAATCCATAAGACTTACGAGATCACAAAAATATACTTTTCGCTTTAATATCAACATGTAACAACTCTTGAAAGTAAAATAAGTTTAAAAAATGCTCCCCTACCTCAAATTGTCAAACTCAGAGATTATTAAACACAGCGAACCACCCTTTTTCTTTAGGTTCATAGAAGCAGCAACACTTTTGACCGTTCCCGTGACAGCAGCAGCCATCAGACACCGCATGCAATCACAGTAACTCAACCTGTACCACTAGGAGGAAAGAACAGGGACAAGAGCACCTCCAACGGTGCTTCCAGTGACCACAGCGTCGTTCTCCAGCGACAAAGGCACGACAGCCATGGCAGTAGTAGCAGCGGAGCTCCAACGGCGGCAGAACCACCCCGCTATGCCGTTTCTCTCCTCTGCATGTGACACGACAGCTCTCCTCCTCCTCTGGTTCGTGCGACGATGGTGGCAGCAGCGATGGGTCCAACAGCATCTGCCGACTCCACAGACGCGAATGAATGATGGCGACGGCGAAGCAGGCTTGGCGGCAGGGCGTGGTGGCGCAGCTAGTTCCCCCTTCCTTTGTTCACATTGCAGCCCTCTCTTCTCTCCCTCTCTGCTTCTCTTTCTCTCTTTCTTTCGTTTCCTTCTTCTGCGTGTGTGTGTCCGTTTGTGAGGGAGTAAGGGGTTGGGGGTATGTGTGTGGGTGGCGGATGTTGAGGGTAGGGGTATTAGGGTTTGTGTTTTGTTTGTAAATTAAGGTTAGGGTTTAATTTGGGAATTACGGTTTGGGTGGAGCATTAATTTAAAATCAAATTTAATCCAATATAATTAACTTTAAGAATATTATTTATTTTTCAACTTACAAATTATTTTTAATTAAATACTCTAATTTAAAATTAGAAATAATTAAATAAATTTTCTTTTAGTTCATAAAATTCTCATTATTTTCAGGGTAATTTACTGAAATAAACCAAATGCACCCCAAAATTTCCCAGATCCCCCAAAACAAAATTTTCTTCGTGAATGTCCCAAGACACATTTCTATATAAGAAAATAGTACTAAATCGAATAAATAGATTTGAAATGCATGCAACTTTAGAAAGGCCATAAATCGAAACAATAAGTTTCAAACTAGGAATGAACATAAATCGAAATGATTGAATTCGATTTATGAATGCATGTAAATCGAACCAATTGAGTTCGATTTATAACACGTGAAGCAAGCCCATCATAAATCGAAGCTAATGGTTTCGATTTAGTGGTTTTTGTAAATTGAAATCCATAGATTCGATTTACAAGCATTCTGCATCTCAACTAGTTCTAATCCAATGGATTCGATTTATGCACATTTAGCCTATATAAGCAAATCGAATTTCATTCATTCGAACTACAACCAAAACGAACACCACACCCAACCCCACCGCCCCAAAGGCGAGATTTACGGATAGCCGCCACGGAAAGATCAAAGCTGGAGACATCGTTATATCGACTAGATGGAGTCGCACATATTGTTGGCGCCATCCACCTCGATGTTAGTGAAAAAAGTTTCCTTTTTTAAGCAAACAATAGTTATTTTATTAATGTTAAAATATATGGTGCGGTGGTTCATTAGAGTCTATAATTAGAAATTAGGAAGAAATTTATTTTTTAATTAAACTGCATGGTATAGACTAGTAAGTTATTAAGCGGTTAGATTTTGATAAGTGGAGTAGGTAACTAAGAAGGTTGTTTTGGAATTTAAGATATGTTAGATTTTTGAAGTTCTTATTCTTATGTGCGACGAGACATGGTTAATGAGTAGCGACAGAAAAAAGTTTCTTGATTTCTTTGACTTAGATAGTTATGAATAGAGATGTGATGAAAGTTTAGATTTTTTATTTTTTTAATAAGTTCTTTAATAATTTTCTGTTATGGTAAACAAGTTTTCCAAGAAAGATCATGCTGTGTTTATCGTTTTCATGTTTTTCGTTTGTTGAAGATTGTATTGTACATGTTGTGATAAGGAATTTTCTATCGTTGTGCAGCCCATCCCTACATCAGTAGCATGAGACGGCAACACGGTATGCCGTTAGATGTTAGGATAGTTCCGTACTTGCAGATGGCAGGATTATACCATCTTGCGAGACTGAATGAGACATGGTTTTGATTAGACGAGCCATTGGTTAGTGCATTCATGGAGAGATGACAGCCTGAGACACATACTTTTCACATGCCGTTCAGGGAGTGCACGATCACGCTCCAAGATGTGGCATACCAGTTAGGGCTCCCGATCGACAGTCAGTATGTCAGTAGATGCCTTACGGATTTTGCGCGATATGTTGAGGGTGGCCGGCCAGCGTGGGTATGGTTTGAGGAGTTACTGGGTGTTTTGCCTCCTGCGAACTGCATCGACAAAATCATGGTGAAGTGTACATGGTTTCTGAACCCGAAATGTGCCTCTGTGGCATTCTGAAGTACCTTGATCGAGACGGTAGCATCAGCTCTAATCATGGGCAGTATGAAGGTCGATATAACATGATAATCAAGCTTCCTATGATCACCAGATATCGATGTGGCTAGACATGTGTGAGGACCATTATATCGTTTTACCTTCCAAATACCTCTGCACTGGCGGAGGCTAACCCGAATGAGCCATGCACACCCGCTTCCAAACTCCTTGCACTTCCCATAGTACTTGCGATTATCGGACTCCAATACCTTGTACTCAACCCTACGACGAATGCTATATGTCTTCACGCTTAACAAGACTTCTTCTTTATCCTGAAACTGCTGACCCACTTGAAATTCAGATACAACTCCTGTATTCTGTGTCTCCCTAGCACCGAACCCAACAGGTACTCCCGGATCCGCCTCAGGTGCCATGGCATCCAAGTCTAAAGCTGAGAAGTGTGGGGGGTACTGATTGGTACCCGAACTAGATGCTCCCCCACCGACAATTGGGGTCGGCCATGGTATGTCGTCATCACTATCATCTGCTATTGTGGCAGGCTCCACATCATCTTCATCATCATCAAGCAGTGCATCCTCAACCCCATCGGGTACTCCAACCTCTCCAACGAGCGGGACCATTGCAGGAGGTCTGGGCGTCACAAATGCTTCCTCCCCCAACGGGCCAGTCTCACCAAATCCGGGGTCACCATCATGGTTGACATTGAATGCAAAGGAAGGAGAAGCAACTAAACCCGCCTCAAGTGCAATAAATGGTGCAGCCGAAAAGGAACGAACAGGCATGAAACTAGAGCAGGCTGGATGTCCTACGGATTCAGGATTCCAATTCGAACCTCCAGAACTAGATACCGCATCAACAAGCTTAGCCAACAGTTCTAGAGTCCTCACCTCGGGGAACTGACGGTGACAATGGTGCAGAACTTGCAAGTCTTCGTCACTGCCAATAATAAATGAATCATACTTCACATCATCGCGTAACGCGGATATCGGGATTCTGTAGAACAATTTCTCCACCCGTTTGATGCCAAGCAAACTTAGTTTCTGGAGTATAGTATCCTTAAACTCAGCAAAACTCATGGAAGGTTTGAGAAAAACACACAATGGGTCCTTATCAGTGAACTTAATACCTGATCGCATTTTTTTCTTAATGGACCCTCTATAATGCACAAGAGCTACAAAACTCTCATCACTAGCCATGTGAATCTCACTATTCTGAAAATTTCACGTTGAGCTCGTATACATAGAGATCAGTTATGTATAAATCGAATTAATTGGATTCAATTTAATCTCATATTGAAACAAACACTAAATCGAATCCACTTTATTCGAATTACCTTTTTGTTCTCGAGTCCTTATAAATCGAACTCAATTGGTTCGATTTACATGCATTCATAAATCGAATTCAATCGTTTCGATTTATGTTCATTCCTAGTTCGAAAAACTCATTGTTTCGATTTATGGCCTTTCTAAAGGTGTATGCATTTCGAATCTATTTGATTCGATTTAGTACTATTTTCACTAAATCGAATTTAATAAATTTGATGTATATAAAAATGTGTCTTGGGACATTCACAAAGAAAATTTTGTTTTGGGGGATCTGGGTAATTTTGGGGTGCATTTGGTTTATTTCAGTAAATTACCCTTATTTTCGATTACTAAAACTTTAAATTTCTAATATGAATATACTCAATTATATAGAAAATTTTATAAATCCTAATGGATTTTAAACTCAAAATATCATAAAATTTAATTTAATTATTTTTAAAAAAATAATTTTTTTTAAATAAAATTATCAACAAATATAATAAATTATAAATAACGTACTTATTTAATTTCTAAAAATTCAAAATCTTACAAATTCCACCATCCTCCCCTAAAGATGAAGCCAGCAAAACAGAATCAAAGAAATACAAAAAAAAAATGGCACAGAAATGACTACAATGTCACATCTTGGTTATTTGCATCCATAGATTCCTCCTTCAAGCATAGGGTAATCGGCTGCCGCTTTGCACATAAATTCTAGTCCAAAATTCACACACATTTTTCTTCTCAAACCAAGATAAGGGTTAGACAATTGCAGCTACAATTGGAAACTATCAAAGAAGGGTCAACTTTAGATTATCTTCTCAAGATTAAGAAGATTGTTGCTTTTCAAGCAGCTATTGGTGTTTCTTTAACCAATTTAGAATACATTAATGTTATTCTTGATAGGTTGAGCAAAGAGGATCATTCATTTATTACATTTGTCACTACAAAAGATTCACCATACACTATACCTGATTTAGAAGCTCTACTTATGGCACAAAAAGAGATCATAGAACATTTCAGAAATCAAGATGTGATAAATAATTTCTTTAAGAAACCGAAAATAATTTTTTTTATATGTACATCCATACATATATATATATATATATATACTTAAATACATCTGATCTTATCACACTTTACATTCAAAAGAATAACTTCTACAAGTGTATATGTATATACAAAACCATCAAATCACAACTCTTATCCCTCTTGATAAAAATATAATAACAACGTGAGAAAAAATTATAATCTAATATATATAAATATATATATATATATAGTTAATAGTCAAATTAGTCCCTGAAAGATACTTCGATCTCCATTTTCGTCCTGAAAAGAATAAATTAATCGATTTCATCACCGAAAGATAACCAACTTAGTCACGTTCGTCCTTCCATTATTTTCTTTACTAATGGTGCTAACAGAGAATGACGTGGCAGTTACATTTTTTTTTTTGCTAAAGCCTGGAACTAAACAAGCCCAAACTCGAAAAAACGAACCCTAACTACTACCCGACCCGATTCCCTACTAAAACCCCCCTCACTGATCGTCTTCTCCGGCTCCTTCATGGTGGAACACTGTGCGAATCCTCTATGGCAACGGCTCTGCCGCCACTGCCGCGGATGGCTCTACTTTTGTTGCCTTCGCCCATGCCTCTGCTCCCGCTACCGACGCTTCTACTCGCATTGCTACTGCTGATGCCTCTGCTAACTCTGCTTCTGCCGCCAATGATTCCGCTACTACTGCCAATGATGCCGGTGTGACCTCCAAAGTTGGGCCCCATCTCCGCTTCACTTCTACTGTCGCACTCACACAGTAGCTATGCTTCGAGCTCCTCCATGTGAAGAAGGAAGAACGATGAGGCAAGTGTCTTGTGAAATACCCCAGATGGAGATGACACCATTGTTCTTGTCGGAGATGACAGATTCGAATTGAAGCTACCTAAGGGGGTGGTGTGAGCCAATTCGAGAAGCCAGATTTATTTTCACTGCTTGTCTTGTTCTCTTCTGGTTCTGCCTAACCCCACTTCTTCATCCATATATCCACTTCCCATTGATAAATCAAGAGAAAAGAGGGACAACTTCCTAATTGATGAAATAGAATTCTTGTTGTTGGCATCATTAATTTCACGATCAATTGCTGTGTTAGGCCAAGCATCCATGAAAACCTTTGGTTTATCAAATTGGAAAGTTTCCATAGGAATCAGAACATGGTTAATGGAAATTTGAGAGCGCTTGTTATGTTGTTGATCTAAGCACATTCCAAGCTCCAGAACGGACACACTAACAATACTCTATGACTACTCTAATGGTTGCAGATGATATGGTGATCTTCTTCCTCTTCGTGATGGTAGGTCATGGGTTAGGAAAGCAAAGGGTGAAAATAAGAGTGAAGAAGAATCTCAGACTGTTTTAAGGGTAAAACGACATTGTTTAGTAAGCTGTGCTGTCACTTCACATTTTAGGTTAGCAAACCGTTAACGGTAGTGTCAAGAAACTAACGGAAGGATGAACGTGACCAAGTTGGTTATCTTTCAGGGACGAATTCGATTAAGTTATTCTTTCCGAGACGAAAATAGAGATCGAGGTATCTTTTAGGGACTATTTTGACTATTAGCTATATATATATATATGTGTGTGTGTGTGTGTGTGTGTGTGTGTGTGTGTGTGTGTGTACAAACAGAAATAGCATAGCTAAGGACTTAACAAAAATTTCGTAAACTTCCTCGTCCGTCCTGAAAAGAGAAATCTGTAGGGGTAAGAACATCATCCTCGCAAATTATCAGTAGAGGGTTAAGAATTGTCATAAGAGGATACATATAAAAAGAAGAATGAATTTTAAAAGCAATGATCATCGTTCGCTTTATGAATCTTTCTCAAAGACCAACAATTTATTATCAAAAATCTAAATTCATATTTTAGTTTATAAAAGATTCAATCCAACATAATATCCAAAAGATTTCACCACATACTAACGAACCATGCTAGCCAGACTTGCCGATAATTCAATTAATTACGGCCTCTGGCCCAACATATAAGCAAACCACAGCCTCTGACCCAACATATAAGCAAACCACGGCCTCTGACCCAACATAAAAGCGAACCATAGCCTCTGTCCCAACATACATGCAAACCACGGCCTTCGACCCAACATATAATCAAATCACGCTACCACACTCCACCATAACCCGAACTAACAAGTGATAAGCACAGACAATTAAACAAACAATCAAACAATCACACATAGAGAACAATTATAATAAGTAGTACAGTTAGCAGTTAACAGAATATCAATTAGGTAAACCAAAATAATTATGCAAGCCCAAGCAATTTCAAACAATTGCAGTATGATGCACATGTATATTTCTAAAGAGGCCATGAGTTCACGTGTCGATTGGTTGCTCGCACCCAATAACATTCCTGAGATAAGCGTTATGTACTGTCGTTCCTATCTTAGAAAATATCTCCTCCATGAGCGTTACGTATCGCCATCCTCATTGGGATCATTCATCTGGTCTCTAAGCGTTACGTATCGCCGTCTTCATGGAGCCATACTCGTATATAGTCTCTTGTGGGCGTTACGCATTGCCGTCCTCACCGAGTTGCACCAACAATCTCAAGTCTAGTGGGTGTTACGTATCGCCATCCCCACTTATCAAATTTGTTTTCTCCATAAGTGTTACGTATCGCCGTCCTCATGGAAAACCCTCTTTTAAGTCTCAAGTGGGCGTTATGTATTGCCGTCTCTACTGAGCCTCACGCACGTATCGTTGTCCCCACGAGATTGTGCTCAAAATCATATCTCATTTCAGTCATATTCAGGACCACAATTCTTCATAATCATATTTCAATCAAACAGAATCTTAATCATAGTCAAATTCAACTTCAAAACCATAATTCTTCGCAATTCACAAATCAATTTCCTAAATTAACAAAACTATGAAGAGTCCAGTTTTCCTTAACCAAGTTGTTAAACTAACTTCAATAATTCATTCCTTCAAATTCATTTAAATTTCCAAGAACATAACTCTTAAATTAGATTTAATTAAATAAAATTCACTTTCAAATTCATTCCCAAGTTTAAAAACTTTCTAAAAGGACTCAAAAATTATTTTCTTTTACTCAAAAGTCCTGGGTTAGGATTTTTTTTCGGTAAAATGAATGAGACAATCCTTAATTTTATTACATCACAAACTTATATTATCTACACTACTATACACTTATTCAATACTTAAAAGATTCTTCTACTATTATTTGATTTTCATCAAGTTTCAAATTCGAGTGCAGCATATGAAAAAACACTTGATTTGTCACTTAAATTAAAGCCTCAGAAGAGTTTATTTAGGTTAATTAACATTAGTAACACTACAAAAAAAAGGGTTAAAATGGTAGTTTTTTAAGGTAATTACGGCAGTTACAACCACCATTATTGCCGAAAATGGTGCCTCCAAAAAACGCCGGAATTCTGGGCGCCATTCTGGTTATTACGGCAGTTTTCTGAAAACCGCCGTAATAACTAGTGGATAATACGGCGGTTTTTTGGCGGTTAAAATGGCAGTTTTGTTGTTGTTTAAAATGGCAGTTTATAACCGCCATTTTTACCTGGGTTTAATGGCATCTCCTCGTTTAAAATGGCGGTTTGTAACCGCCGTTTTTACCTGGGTTTAATGGCATTCTTCTCGTTAAAAATGGCGTTTATAACCGCCGTTTTTACCTATATTTAATGGCATCCTTTTCGTTTAAAATAGCATTTCTAAACGCCGTTTTTACCAGGGTTTAATGGCATCCTTTTCGTTTAAAATGACATTTTTTAACTGCCGTTTTTACCGGATAAAAATGATATTTTTTTATCTTTTAAAAATGCAGTTTTTACTATTATTTTTATCTTGCTAAATAAATAATTTTTTTATTAAAATTTCACAATAACAAAATCATAATCTATAGACAAAATATTATATAACTCAAAGTATTAAACATAATATATGATTTTTTAGTATTACAAATAAAAAATAATAACTCCTATACAAAATATCAAACTAAGAAATATTGTTAATTCTATTACATTGGGAGTTTTTCTAGAGATGCTCAACAAATTTGCTACAGATCATTCCAACATTTTCATTGTTCATGTCCGTGTAAATAAATATTACCTGCAAAAGAAAATTGAACGTTAGAAATAAATAGTTGCTCAAATAAATAGCAAATTACTAGCATTTTGAAGAATTAAAAACTAAACCAACAGTCTCACAAAAGGGACTAGATATTAAAAAAAAATATATATATATATATATATATATATATATATATATATATAAATTCTAAAGGTAAGAAAATTATTCTTGTATGCACATTTTGATTTTTTTAGTCAACTCATCATCATCCTCAAGATTTCTATCTAGGCCTCCATTTACATCTCGTCTCCTTTTAGTCAACTCATCTAATATATGTGATGATGAGACCTTCTGTCCAGTTAGCTTAACCAGTTCAACCTAAAAAGAGGCAATCAAACGAACTGAGAAATAGTGAACTAAGGTCTCTATCTCAAATATTGGAAGTTTGAAACTAACATAATTCCTTAAACTGGAAGGATGAAAATAGTAAATTTTATAGAAAGAAGATGCTTTCAAACCAATTGCTTTGCAATCTCAGTGACATATTTCTCAATAAAACTTGTGTTCTTCAAACAATTATCACATGTTTTCTGACATGTTAAAGAATCAAACTTCTCCCCAAAATGAGCAAGCTGCAGAAGACGCCTACAATCAACGTCATTTTCACAATAACTGACCTGAGACAGTTAAAGAAAAATATATTGTAAAATCAACAATAAAAAAAATTATATACAGCTAGATATCAACAGTGAAAACACCAACAAAATGGGAAGATCTGGATATCAATTATTACTTATTTCAAATAACTTGCCACTAATATAAATTTTGAATGATCTTCCAATTCCATACAATTTACTATTCAATTATCTGATACTAACATAATCACTGTAGCTATTAAATTATGATTCTACTCAAGCAAATCAATGCAATACATAGTATTTGAGAAGCATATTTTACCTAGTGGTGCATAGCAAATCATGTGGACAATATCACTGCATCAAATTAAGAGATAAAATTATGAAATAAATGTGAGTAATATAACTAGTAGATCAAATAAAGAAAATTACTTAAATTAAAAAGTCAGTTTGCCAAAAATTAAACATAATGAAATTAATAAAAGAATTATGTATTATATTGGCACCTAACCTATTTCTTTCTAATCCAATGAGGAATGCAGCTTCAGCCAATGCAGCAAAAAGGGTTGTATTTCTTGCATCATCATTCGTAACAGCATATTCACTAACAAACACATGCATTTAAAGCCAATAAACAAAGTTGATCTTTCATTTATCAAATTCATATATATAAATAAAGAATCCATAAATAATAATTCCACTAAAGAAATTAAAAGTAAGCAATATAATCAAACCTTTGGACCCGATCCTGATGTCTTGTTAAATACTCAGTATTTGGAAAATATGTCCATAGAATTATTTGGATATATCTAACAAATTTAAAAAAAATCACTAAATATGGCAAGCTAAAAGAGAATAAAGTGTAGTAGTTATAAATTCAAGTAAAACTAAAAATATAGTAGGACGAAATTGACCTACCCAATTAATAAATTGACAAATTAGAGAAAGCAGCTTGATGGCACTTACAAATAAAGTAGCGTTGAAACATTGACCTCCAAAGGAATGACATAACCAGATATCGTTTTCAAAGTCATACATATCTAACATAAGGCCTCAAAGCTCGAACATGGTGCACGAAATTGTGAATCACACTTTTACAACTCGTACCACTAACCAGCAAGTGCACTGGGTCGTCCAAGTAATACCTTACGTGAGTAAGGGTCGAATCCCACGGAGATTGTTGGCTTGAAGCAATCTATGGTTATTTTGTAATTCTTAGTCATGATATCAATTATAATTATCAGTTTGAATTGCGAAAAATAAAAGAGCATGAAATAAATACTTGTTATGCAGTAATGGAGAATATGTTGGCGTTTTGGAGATGCTTTGTCTTCTGAACCTCTACTTTCCCCCTATCTTCTTCTTCACGCATGCAAGGTTCCTCCTATGGCAAGCTGTGTGTTGGTGGATTACCGTTGTCAATGGCTACCATCCGTTCTCTCAGTGAAAATGGTCCAGGTGCGCTGTCACCGCACGGCTAATCATCTGTCGATTCTCACTCATGCTGGAATAGGATCCATTGATCCTTTTGCGTCTGTCACTACGCCCAACCCTTGTGAGTTTGAAGCTCGTCACAGTCATTCAATCCCTGAATCCTACTCGGAATACCACAGACAAGGTTTAAACTTTCCGGATTCTCAAGAATGCTGCCAATGGATTCTAGCTTATACCACGAAGACTCTGATTAAGGAATCCAAGAGATACTCATTCAATCGAAGGTAGAACGGAGGTGGTTGTTAGGCACGCGTTCATAGGTTGAGAATGGTGATGAGTGTCACGGATCATCACATCCATCATATTGAAGTGCGAATGAACATCTTAGATAGAAACAAGCGTGTTTGAATAGAAAACAGAAATAATTGCATTAATTCATCGAGACACAGCAGAGCTCCTCACCCCCAACAATGGAGTTTAGAGACTCATGCCGTCAAAGAGTACAAAGTTCGGATCTAAAATGTCATGAGGTACAAAATAATCCTCTAAAAGTTGTTTAAATAGTAAGCTAGTAATCTAGGTTTGCAGAGAATGAGTAAACTATGATAGATAGTGCAGAAATCCACTTCTGGGGTCCACTTGGTGTGTGCTGGGGCTGAGACTTAAGCTTTACACGTGCTTAGGCTGTTTCTGGAGTTAAATGCCAGGTTGTAACCTGTTTTGGGCGTTTAACTCCAACTTGTAACCTGTTTCTGGCGTTTAACGCCAAACTGCAACATGGAACTGGCGTTGAACGCCAGTTTACGTCGTCTATCCTTGAGCAAAGTATAGACTATTATATATTGCTGGAAAGCCCTGGATGTCGAATTTCCAACGCAATTGGGAGCGCGCCAATTGGACTTCTGTAGCTCCAGAAAATCTATTCCGAGTGCAGAGAGGTCAGAATCCAACAGAATCAGCAGTCCTTTTTCAGCCTGAATCAGATTTTTGCTCAGCTCCCTCAATTTCAGCCAGAAAATACCTGAAATTACAGAAAAATACACAAACTCATAGTAAAGTCCAGAAATATTAATTTTGCCTAGAAACTAATGAAAATATACTAAAAACTACATGAAATTAACCACAAAAAGCATATAAAATATCCGCTCATCACAACACCAAACTTAAACTGTTGCTTGTCCCCAAGCAACTAGACAAATAAAATAGAATACAAATAAGTCAAGAAGCAATAATATCTCAGAGTTTTTTGAGTGAAGCTCAGATTCTAATTAGATGAGCGGGAGTAGTAGCTTTTTGCTTTCGAAAAATTTTGGCATCTCACTTTATCCAATGAAGCTCAGAATGATTGGCATCTATAGGAACTTAGAATTCAGATAGTGTTATTGATTCTCCTAGTTTAGTATATTGATTCTTGAACACAGCTACTTTATGAGTCTTGGCCGTGGCCCTAAGCACTTTGTTTTCCAGTATTACCACCGGATACATAAATGCCACAGACACATAATTGGGTGAACCTTTTCAGATTGTGACTCAGCTTTGCTAAAGTCCCCAGTTAGAGGTGTCCAGGGTTCTTAAGCACACTCTTCTTTTTGCTTTGGACCTTGACTTTAACTGCTCAGTCTCAAGTTTTCACTTGACACCTTCACGCCACAAGCACATGGTTAGGGACAGCTTGGTTTAGCCGCTTAGGCCAGGATTTGATTCCTTTAGGCCCTCCTATCCACTGATGCTCAAAGCCTTGGATCCTTTTTATTACCCTTGCCTTTTGGTTTTAAGGGCTATTGGCTTTTTTTGCTTGCTTTCTCTTTTTCTTTTTCTTTTTCTTTTATTTTTGCCATTTTTTTTTTGCAAGCTTTTGTATTCACTGCTTTTTCTTGCTTCAAGAATCATTTTTTATGATTTTTCAGATTATCAGATAACATTTCTTCTTTTTCATCATTCTTTCAAGAGCCAACATATTTAACATTCATAAACATCAAATTCAGAAGACATATACACTGTTCAAGCATTCATTCAGAAGACAAAAAGCATTGCCACCACATGTAAATAATTAGAATTTTTCTTATTAAAAACTCGAAAAATATTGCCTGCTTATTCTAAAGAAAATATGCTATTTTATTCATGTTTAATGGTGATGAGAAAAATAAATTATAGCTTAATTGGAGATAAAATTAAAATATAGATACTAATTACTACTACTCATATATAACTTCTAAGGTAAAACTCAAATAAGAACAATTATCACAGAGTTAAGGCTAAGATTAGAACTCAACAACCTTGAATTTGGGAGGTGGATGCCTCTTTAGTCTGTGGAGTGCTTGGCCCTTCAAGAGATAGTTTCTGATGCTTTAATTCCTTCAGTTCACGCCCTTGCTCTTCTTGTTCTCTAAGCAATTTGCAGAGCATGCTGTTTTGATTTTGCTGTTCTTCCTTCAGTTGATCCACAGCTTCTTGCAACTTGGTGACAGATGCTTTTAGGCGCTCCCAGTATTCAATTTGAGGGATTTCCGGGAGGAACTCCTCTGCTTTTCTCTTGATGGGGTCGTCCTGCACTTGTTGTCCTTCCATAGACTTTTTGGTGATTGGTTGCTCAACTGAGATATACTTATCTGCTCCCATCTTTATCCCAGCATCTTTACATAACAGAGAAACTGAGCTTGGATAGGCCAATTTGGCATCTTTGGAGTTCTTGTTTGCAATTTTGTAAAGCTCACAAGCAATCAGCTGATGAACTTTCACTTCTTTTTCCAGCATAATGCAATGAATCATCACTGCTCTTTTGATGGTGACTTCAGAGCGGTTGCTAGTGGGCAGTATAGAGCGCCCAATGAAGTCTAGCCAGCCTCTGGCGACTGGTTTGAGATCTCATCTTTTGAGTTGGTTTGGGACACCCTTTGTGTTGGTTGTCCATTTAGCTCCAGGGAGGCATATGTCCTCTAGGATTTTGTCCAAGCTCAAGTTTGATCTCATCATTCTCCTATTGAAGGAATCTGGGTCATCTTGCAGTTGAGGCAGCTTGAAAATCTCCCTTATTTTGTCAGGGTGGGTGTGAACAATCTTCCCTCTGACCAGAGTTCTATAGTCATAGAATGCGGTTCCAGCTATTCTCTGCCTGTCCTTCTACCACAGATTAGCATAGAATTCTTGAACCATGTTTCTTCCCACCTTTGTTTCAGGATTAGCTAGGACTTCCCAGCTCCTGTTTCGGATTTGCTCTTGGATCTCCGGATATTCATCTTCTTTCAGATCGAATTTAACTTCCGGGATCACTGACCTTAGACTCATTATTTTGTAAAAATGGTCTTAATGTTCTTTGGTCATGAACTTCCCTTGATTCCAAAGTGGTTTTGGAATATTCTCTTTCTTGCCTCTGGAGTCGGTTTGTTTTCCCTTAGGAGCCATGATCTCAGTGGGTATTGGTTTAGTGATCACGGATAAACACACCAAACTTAGAGGTTTGCTTGTCCTCAAGCAAAAGAAAGGAAAGGAAAGGGAAAGAGGGAGAGCTAAACGCAACTTGTGGAGGAGAGAGGGAGAGGCCGAACCAATAGTTAAAGGGAAGAGGGGGTGGGTTTCGAAAATTATTTGAAAAAGATATGATAGAAAAAGTGATTTGGAAAAGATAAGTATGATAGGAAAATATGTGATTTAAAATTGAAAAGATATGAAAGATATTTGAAAAAGATAAATCTGGATTTTGAAAGAGATGATGTGAAGATTTGAAAAAGATATTGATGAGTTGAAAAGATTTTAGAAGGAAAAGAGATAGATTTGTTTTGAAAAGGATTTGAAAATAATTTGAAGAGGATTAAGAAAAAGGGTTTATGAATTAAGATACATTTGATATCTTTTGAAAAAGGATTTGAAAAATTAGGATTTGTAACATGTTTGTGCAAGAAATCATGAATTGAAACATAAAAAATGGAAAAAATTTGAATTGAAAACGAAATTGCCTACTCCCCACAATCCTGGTGTTAAACGCCCAACTGCTGCATGTTTTGGGCGTTTAACACCCAGTTGGTGCTTGTTCTGGGCGTTTAACGCCCAGCTGTTGCTTCTAGCTGGCGTTAAACGCCAGAAACCCCTTTGTCACTGGGCGTTTTTCTGAACGCCCAGGATGCTGTAAATCTGGCGTTAAACGCCCAGAAGCTGCTTCTTTCTGGCGTTTAACGCCCAGATGGCTATCTTTACTGGCGTTAAATGCCCAGTAGATGCTCCTTTTAGGCGTTTAATGCCCAATTGTGCCTCTTACTGGCGTTTTCTTGCCAGTGAGCTCCTTTTTCCTGTTTTGTGCTCTGAATTCTTCTGTAACCCTGTGGACTTATGCAATTGATTCTTTACCTTGTTAATATTAAGCTCATATATTTAAAAGTAAATAAAATGAAGAATAAAATAAAATAAAATAACAGAAAAAGTTTTGCTAATGGCTGGGTTGCCTCCCAGCAAGCGCTTCTTTATTGTCTTTAGCTGGACCTTGCTGAGCTTTTAATCTAGCCTCAGCCTTGAGCACTCTTGCTCAACATTGCCTTCAAGATAGTGCTTGATTCTCTGTCCATTAATAATGAACTTCTTATCAGAATCAATGTCTTGAAGCTCCACATAACCATATGGTGATACACTTGTAATCACATATGGTCCCCTCCACCGGGATTTCAATTTTCCAGGGAATAGCCTGAGCCTAGAGTTAAACAACAGAACCTTTTGTCCTGGTTCAAAGATTCTAGATGACAGCTTTCTATCATGCCACCTTTTTTATTTCTCTTTATAAAGCTTGGCATTTTCGAAAGCAATGAATCTGAATTCCTCTAGCTCAATTAGCTGGAGCAATCTTTTTTCTCCAGCTAATTTGGTATCAAAGTTTAGGAATCTGGTTGCCCAGTAGGCCTTATGTTCCAGTTCCACGGGCAGATGACAGGCCTTACCATACATAAGCTGGTATGGAGAGGTCCCTATAGGAGTCTTGAATGCTGTTCTGTAAGCCCACAGAGCATCATCCAAGCTTCTTGCCCAATCCTTTCTACGGGTACTTACAGTCCATTCCAGGATTCTTTTTAGTTCTCTGTTAGAAACTTCAGCTTGCCCATTTGTCTGTGGATGATATGGAGTCACCACCTTGTGGCGAATCCCATACCGAACCATGGCAGAGTAAAGTTGTTTGTTGCAGAAGTGAGTGCCCCCATCACTGATTAGTACTCTAGGGACACCAAACCTGGTGAAGATATGTTTCTGGAGGAACTTCAGCACTGTTTTAGTATCATTGGTGGGTGTGGCAACGGCCTCTACCCATTTTGATACATAGTCGACTGCCACCAGAATATAAGTGTTTGAGTATGATGGTGGGAAAGGTCCCATGAAGTCAATTCCTCATACATCAAACAACTCAATCTCCAAGATTTCCTGTTGAGGCATGGCGTAACCATGAGGCAGATTACCAGCTCTTTGGCAACTGTCACAGTTACGTACAAACTCTCGGGAATTCCTATAGAGTGTAGGCCAGTAGAAGCCACATTGGAGGACCTTGGTGGCTGTTCGCTCACCTCCGAAATGGCCTCCATATTGTGATCCATGGCAATGCCATAAGATCCTTTGTGCTTCTTCTCTAGGCACACACCTACGGATTATTCCGTCTACACATCTCTTAAAGAGATAGAGTTCATCCTACAAGTAGTACTTTGCATCAGTAATTAATTTTTTCTTTTGTTGCCTGCTGTACTCCTTGGGTATGAACCTTGCAGCTTTATAGTTTGCAATGTCTGCAAACCATGATGTTTCCTGAATGGAAAACAAATGCTCATTCGGAAAGGTCTCAGAGATCTCAATAGAAGGGGGAAACTCCCCTTCTGCTGGTTCTATCCGGGACAAATGATCAGCAACTTGGTTCTCTGTCCCTTTTCTGTCTCTTATTTCTATATCAAACTCTTGCAGAAGCAACACCCATCTTATGAGCCTGGATTTTGAATCCTGCTTTGTGAGTAGATATTTAAGAGCAGCATGGTCAGTGTACACAATCACTTTTGATCCTACTAAGTATGATCTAAACTTGTCAATGGCATAAACCACTGTAAGCAATTCTTTTTCTGTGGTTGTGTAATTTTTCTGGGCATCATTTAAAACACGGCTAGCATAATAAATGACATGCAGAAGCTTGTCATTCCTCTGCCCCAGTACTGCACCAATGGCGTGGTCACTGGCATCACACATTAGTTCAAATGGTAAAGTCCAGTCTGGTGCAGAAATAACTGGTGCTGTGACCAGCTTAGCTTTCAGAGTCTCAAACGCCTGCAGACACTCTGTGTCAAACACGAATGGCGTGTCAGTAGCTAGCAGATTGCTCAGGGGTTTTGCAATTTTTGAAAAATCCTTTATAAACCTCCTGTAGAATCCTGCATGCCCCAGAAAGCTTCTGATTGCCTTAACATTAGCAGGTGGTGGTAATTTTTCAATTACTTCCACTTTAGCTTGATCCACCTCTATTCCCTTGTTTGAAATTTTATGCCCAAGGACAATTCCTTCAGTCACTATAAAGTGACACTTTTCCCAGTTTAAAACTAGGTTGGTGGTACGCGGAATCGTGATTACACTTTAATTATGTAAAATTCATTGCTCTTTCTTTCCCTGGAAATGGCGCCAAAAACATGATGCCAAGACCATGGTTCACAACTCCGTGTAACTAACCAGCAAGTGCACTGGGTCTTCCAAGTAATACCTTACGTGAGTAAGGGTCGAATCCCACGGAGATTGTTGGTATGAAGCAAGCTATGGTCACCTTGCAAATCTCAGTTAGGCAGATATAATTTGATAATGGTGTTTTCGAATAATAAATAATAGAATAGGGATAGAGGTACTTATGTAAATCATTGGTAGGAATTTCAGATAAGCGAATGGAGATGCTTTTCGTTCCTCTGAACCTCTGCTTTCCTGCTATCTTCATCCAATCAGTCTTACTCCTTTCCATGGTTGGCTTTATGTGATACATCACCACTGTCAATGGCTACTTTCGGTCATCTCTCGGGAAAATGATCCAATGCCCTGTCACGGCACGGCTAATCGTCTGGAGGCATCACCCTTGTCAATGGCTTCATCTTATCCTCTCAGTGAAAATGGTCAACGCACCCTGTCACGGCACGGCTATTCATCTGTCGATTCTCGATCATGCTGGAATAAGATTTACTATCCTTTTGCGTCTGTCACTAACGCCCCGCAATCGCGAGTTTGGAGCTCGTCACAGTCATTCATTCATTGAATCCTACTCGGAATACCACAGACAAGGTTTAGACTTTCCGGATTCTCTTGAATGCCGCCATCATTCTAGCTTATGCCACGAAGATTCTAATTAAGAGATCTAAGAGATACTCATTCAGTCGAAGGTAGAACAGAAGTGGTTGTCAAGCACGTGTTCATAGGGAATGATGATGATTGTCACGTTCATCACATTCAGATTGAAGTACGAATGAATATCTTAGAAGCGAAACAAGATGAATTGAATAGAAAACAGTAGTACTTTGCATTAATCTTTGAGGAACAGCAGAGCTCCACACCTTAATCTATGGAGTGTAGAAACTCTACCGTTAAAATTACATAAGTGAAAGGTCCAGGCATGGCCGAGATGGCCAGCCCCCAAAACGTGATCAATAGATCAAAAGATACTTAATACAATAGTAAAAGGTCCTATTTATAATAAACTAGCTACTAGGGTTTACAAAAGTAAGTAATTGATGCATAAATCCACTTCCGGGGCCCACTTGGTGTGTGCTTGGGCTGAGCTTAAGGGTTGCACGTGTAGAGGTCCTTCTTGGTGTTGAACGCTAGCTTTTGTGCCAGTTTGGGCGTTCAACTCTGGTTTTGGCTCCTTTTCTGGCGCTGGACGCCAGATTTGGACAGAAAGCTGGCGTTGAACGCCAGTTTACGTCATCTATTCTTGGCCAAAGTATGGACTATTATATATTGATGGAAAGCCCTGGATCTCTACTTTCCAACGCAATTGGAAGCGCGCCATTTTAAGTTCTGTAGCTCCAGAAAATCCACTTTGAGTGCAGGGAGGTCAGAATCCAACAGCATCAGCAGTCCTTCTTCAACCTCTGAATCTGATTTCTGCTCAAGTCCCTCAATTTCGGCCAGAAAATACCTGAAATCATAGAAAAACACACAAACTCATAGTAAAGTCCAGAAATGTGAATTTAACATAAAAACTAATGAAAACATCCCTAAAAGTAACTAGATCCTACTAAAAACAATGTCAAAAAGCGTATAAATTATCCGCTCATCACAACACCAAACTTAAATTGTTGCTTGTCCCCAAGCAACTGAAAATCAAATAGGATAAAAAGAAGAGAATATACTATAAATTCCAAACTATCAATGAAACATAGCTGCAATCATATGAGCGGGACTTATAGCTTTTTGCCTCTTGAATAGTTTTGGCATCTCACTTTATCCATTGAGGTTCAGAATGATTGGCATCTATAGGAACTCAGAGTTCAGATAGTGTTATTGATTCTCCTGGTTCAGTATGATGATTCTTGAACATAGCTTCTTTATGAGTCTTGGCCGTGGCCATAAGCACTTTGTTTTCCAGTATTACCACCGGATACATAAATGCCACAGACACATAATTGGGTGAACCTTTTCAGATTGTGACTCAGCTTTGCTAAAGTCCCCAATTAGAGGTGTCCAGGGTTCTTAAGCACACTCTTTTTTTGCTTTGGACCTTGACTTTAACCGCTCAGTCTCAAGTTTTCACTTGACACCTACACGCCACAAGCACATGGTTAGGGACAGCTTGGTTTAGCCGCTTAGACCAGGATTTTATTCCTTTAGGCTCTCCTATCCACTGATGCTCAAAGCCTTGGGATCCTTTTTATTTGCCCTTGCCTTTTGGTTTTAAGGCATTTAAGAGAGGTGATGGATTCATAGGACATTCATAACTTTAAGGCATAGTTACTAACTACTAATGATCATGTAATGAAGACACAAACATAGATAAGCACATAACATAGAAAACGAAAAACAGAAGAAATAAGAACAAGGAATGAATCCACCTTAGTGATGGTGGCGTTTCCTTCTTGAGGAACCAATGATGTCCTTGAGCTCTTCTATATCTCTTACTTGTCTTTGTTGCTCCTCCCTTATTGCTTTTTGATCTTCTCTTATTTCATGAAGCATGATGGAGTGCTCTTGATATTCCACCCTTAGTTGTCCCATATTGGAACTCAATTCTCCTAGGGAGGTGTTGATTTGCTCCTAATATTTATGTGGAGGGAAGTGCATCCCCTGAGGTTTCTCAGGAATCTCTTGATTTGCAGCCACATGTTCTACCACTGAGCTATAGACCCTTGAGATGAATCTTTCCATCTCCTATGACTCGGAATTGGAAGCCTTTGTCTTCCCTTCCCCTCTTTTTAGAGGTTTAGGTGCCATCAATGGTAATGGAAAAACAAAAAGCTTATGCTTTTACCACACCAAACTTAGAATGTTGCTCGCCCTCGAGCAAAAGAAGAAGGAATAGAAGAAGAAGAAGATTGGAGGAGATGGAGGGATGTGTGTATGGATGTGAGTGGTGGATGGAAAACAGAAGGGATGGTCATGAATGGAGAGATAGAGGGTGAGGTGGGTGGGGATCCTCTGAGATTCACAGATCCTGAGATGATCCTGTGGGTCCACAGATCCTGAGATGATCCTGTGGGGTCCACAGATCTTGAGGTGTCAAGGCATTTACATCCCTGCACCAATTTAGGCATGCAAAATGCCCTTGCACACAACTCTGGGCGTTCAGCGCCAGGTTGGTGCCCATTTTGGGCGTTCAACGCCCATTTGTTGCCATTTCTGGCGTTGAACGACAGAACCATGCTTGTTCTGGGCGTTCATCGCCAGGATGTTGCCCATTTTGGGCGTTCAGCGCCAGAACCATGCTCTGTTCTGGCGTTGAACGCCAGGCAGATGCTTCCTCCAGGGTGTGATTTTTCTTCTGCTGTTTTTGATTCTGTTTTCAATTTTTATATTTATTTTGTGACTCCACATGATCATGAACCTAATAAAACATGAAAAACAAAAACAAAATTAGATAAATAAACATTGGGTTGCCTCCCAACAAGCGCTTCTTTAATGTCAATAGCTTGACAGTGGGCTCTCATGGAGCCTCACAGATGTTCAGAGCATTGTTGAGACTCTCCAACACCAAACTTAGAGTTTGGATATGGGAGTTCAACACCAAACTTAGAGTTTGGTTGTGGCCTCCCAACACCAAACTTAGAGTTTGACTGTGGGGGCTTGGGTTGACTCTGCTTTGAGAGAAGCTTTTCATGCTTCCTCTCCATGGTTGCAGAGGGAGATCCTTGAGTTTTAAACACAAGGGAGTCCTCATTCCATTGAAGGACTAGTTCACCTCTGTCAACATCAATCACAGCTCTTGCTGTGGCCAGGAAAGGTCTTCCTAGGATGATGGATTCGTCCTCTTCCTTTCCAGTATCCAGGACTATGAAATCAGCAGGGATGTATAGGCCTTCAACCTTTACTAACACGTCCTCTACTTGTCCATATGCCTGTTTTCTTGAATTGTCTGCCATCTCTAATGAGATTTTAGCAGCTTGCACCCCATAGATTCCCAGTTTCTCTATTACAGAGAGGGGCATGAGGTTTATTCCTGAACCAAGGTCACACAGAGCCTTAAAGATCATGGTGCCTATGGTACAGGGTATTATGAACTTTCCAGGATCCTGTCTCTTCTGAGGCAATGTCAGTTGATCCAGATCACTTAGTTCATTGATGAACAAGGGAGGTTCAACTTCCCAAGTATCAATGCCAAATAATTTGGCATTCAGCTTCATGATTGCACCAAGAAACTTGGCAGTTTGCTCTTCAGTAACATCCTCATTCTCTTCAGAAGAGGAATACTCATCAGAGCTCATGAAGGGCATAAGGAGGTTCAATGGAATCTCTATGGTCTCTAGATGAGCCTCAGAGTCCTTTGGTTCCTCAGAGGGAAGCTCCTTATTGATCACTAGACGTCCCAGGAGGTCTTCCTCCTTGGGATTCACGTCCTCCTCTCCTTCTTTGGGTTCGGCCATGGTGCTTATGTCAATGGCCTTGCACTCTCCTTTTGGATTCTCTTCTGTATTGCTTGGGAGAGTACTGGGAGGGATTTCAGTGATCCTTTTACTCAGCTAACCCACTTGTGCTTCCAGATTTCTAATGGAAGATCTTGTTTCATTCATGAAACTTACAGTGGCCTTAGATAGATCAGAGACTAAGTTTGTTAAATTAGAAGTATTTTGTTCAGAGTTCTCTGTCTGTTGCTGAGTGGATGATGGAAAAGGTTTATTATTATTAAACCTGTTTCTTCCACCATTATTAAACCCTTGTTGAGGCTTTTGATCCTTCCATGAGAAATTTGGATGATTTCTCCATGATGAGTTATAGGTGTTTCCATAAGGTTCACCTAAGTAATTCACCTCTGCTATTGCAGGATTTTCAGGATCATAAGCTTCTTCTTCATAAGAAGCCTCTTGAGTACTGTTGGATACAGCTTGCATTTCATGCAGACTCTGAGAAATCATATTGACTTGCTGAGTCAATATTTTATTCTGAGCCAATATGGCATTCAGAGTATCAATCTCAAGAACTCCCTTCTTCATAGGTGTCCCATTATTCACAGGATTCCTTTCAGAAGTGTACATGAACTGGTTATTAGCAACCATGTTAATGAGTTCTTGAGCTTCTGCAGGCGTTTTCTTTAGGTGAATGGATCCACCTGCAGAAGTGTCCAGTGACATCTTTGATAGCTCAGATAAACCATCATAGAATACATCCAGGATGGTCCATTCTGAAAGCATGTCAGAAGGACACTTTTTGGTCAACTGTTTGTATCTTTCCCAAGCTTCATAGAGGGATTCACCTTCTTTCTGTCTGAAGGTTTGAACATCAGCTCTAAGCTTGCTCAGCTTTTGAGGAGGAAAGTACTTGGCTAAGAAAGCCGTGACCAGCTTATCCCAAGAGTTCAGGCTGTCTTTGGGTTGAGAATCCAACCATAATCTAGCTCTGTCTCTTACAGTAAAAGGGAAAAGCATGAGCCTGTAGACTTCAGGATCCACTCCATTAGTCTTAACAGTATCACATATCTGCAAGAATTCAGTTAAGAACTGAAAAGGATCTTCAGATGGAAGTCCATGAAACTTGCAGTTCTGCTGCATCAGAGAAACTAATTGAGGTTTCAGCTCAAAGTTGTTTGCTCCAATGGCAGGAATGGAGATGCTTCTTCCATGTAAATTGGAATTAGGTGCAGTAAAGTCACCAAGCATCTTCCTTACATTATTATTATTTTCGGCTGCCATCTCCTCTTCCTGTTCGAAAATTTCTGAAAGGTTATCTCTGGATTGTTGTATTTTAGCTTCTCTTAGTTTCCTTTTTAGAGTCCTTTCAGGTTCTGGATCTGCTTCCACAAGAATGTTCTTATCCTTGCTCCTGCTCATATGACAAAGAAGATGGCACAGAAAAATAATAATAATAATAATAGAGATCCTTTATACCACAGTATAGGGGTCCCTGTGTGAGTAGAAGAAGAGGGGGAGACAAAGAATGTAATGTAATGGAAGAAACACAACTGTGAGGAGGGTTGAGATGTGAGATGAGATGTTAGTAGATGAATAAATAAATAGAATAAGATGGGAGAGGGAGAATTTTCGAAAAATATTTTTGAAAAAGAGTTAGTGATTTTCGAAAATGGTTTTTGAAAAATGTTAGTATTTTTCGAAAATTTTTAAAATCAAAAATAGAAATAAGAATAATTAGTTAATTAAAAAGAAATTTTTGAAAAAGAGGGAAGATATTTTCGAAAATTAGAGAGAGAGAGAGTTAGTTAGGTAGTTTTGAAAAAGTTAAGAAACAAACAAAAAGTTAGTTAGTTAGTTGAAACAAATTTTGAAAAGATGAGAAGTTAGGAAGTTGGAAAAGATATTTTGAAATTAGATTTTTGAAAAAGATAAGATAAGAAGATATTTTGAAAAGATATGATTGAAATTAGTTTTTGAAAAAGATTTGATTTTTAAAATCACAATTAATGACTTGATTCACAAGAAATCACAAGATATGATTCTAGAACTTAAAGTTTGAATCTTTCTTAACAAGCAAGTAACAAACTTGAAATTTTTGAATCAAAACATTAATTGTTATTGTTATTTTCGAAAATTATGATATAAAAATAAGAAAAAGATTTTTGAAAAATATTTTTGGAATTTTCGAAAATAACTAAGAAATTTGAAAAAGATTTGATTTTTGAAAAAGATTTTGAAAAAGATAAGATTTTCAAATTGAAAATGTGATTTGACTCATAAGAAACAACTTGATTTTAAAAAAATTTTTGAAAAAGTCAATCCAAATTTTCGAATTTGATGAGAGAAAAAGGGAGAGATATTTTTTTGATTTTTGAAATTTTTTATGAAAAACATGAAAATTATGCAATGCATGAAATTTTTAGATCAAAACAATGAATGCATGCAAGAATGCTATGAATGTCAAGATGAACACCAAGAACACTTTGAATGTCAAGATGAACATCATAGACACAATTTTGAAAAAATTTTAATGCAAAGAAAACATGCAAGACACCAAACTTAGAATTCTTTAATGCTTACGCACTAGGAATTCAAGAATGCATATGAAAAACACCATACAACACAAAACAAAAAATCATCAAGATCAAATAAGAAGACTTACCAAGAACAACTTGAAGATCATGAAGAACACTATGAATGCATGAATTTTCAAAAAATGCAAGATGCATATGCAATTGACACCAAACTTATGATATGACTCAAGACTCAAACAAGAAACACAAAAAAATATTTTTAATTTTTATGATTTTCTAATTTTTTTGGATTTTTATTTCGAAAATTATATGAAAAAGAAAAAATAAGGATTCCAAAATTTTCAACATGAATTCCAGGAATCTTGCCATGTTTAGTCTAAAGCTTCAGTCCAGGAATTAGACATGGCTCACTAGCCAGCCAAGCTTTCAATGAAAGCTCCGGTCCAAAACACTAGACATGGCCAATGGCCAGCCAAGCTTTAGCATGTAAATCAGGAACAGTAGCAGGTGGATTAACAACAACTAGCTTGCTCTTGATAACAAATTGCTGCCTCAGTCCAAATAAATTTAGACATGGCTTTACAGCCAGCCAGGCTTCACATGCTTCATGAAACACTAGAATTCATTCTTTAAAAATTTTGAATAAAATTTTTTTCGAAAACAGGTGAGAAAATTTTTGAAAGATTTTGAAAAATTTTTGAAAAGAAAATAAAAAGAAAATTACCTAATCTGAGCAACAGGATGAACCGTCAGTTGTCCATACTCGAACAATCCCCGGCAACGGCGCCAAAAACTTGGTATGCGGAATCGTGATTACACTTTAATTATGTAAAATTCATTGCTCTTTCTTTCCCTGGAAATGGCGCCGAAAACATGATGCCAAGACCATGGTTCACAACTCCGTGTAACTAACCAGCAAGTGCACTGGGTCGTCCAACTAATACCTTACGTGAGTAAGGGTCGAATCCCACGGAGATTGTTGGTATGAAGCAAGCTATGGTCACCTTGCAAATCTCAGTTAGGCAGATATAATTTGATAATGGTGTTTTCGAATAATAAATAATAGAATAGGGATAGAGGTACTTATGTAAATCATTGGTAGGAATTTCAGATAAGCGAATGGAGATGCTTTTCATTCCTCTGAACCTCTGCTTTCCTGCTATCTTCATCCAATCAGTCTTACTCCTTTCCATGGCTGGCTTTATGTGATACATCACCACTGTCAATGGCTACTTTCGGTCATCTCTCGGGAAAATGATCCAATGCCCTGTCACGGCACGGCTAATCGTCTGGAGGCATCACCCTTGTCAATGGCTTCATCTTATCCTCTCAGTGAAAATGGTCAACGCACCCTGTCACGGCACGGCTATTCATCTGTCGGTTCTCGATCATGCTGGAATAGGATTTACTATCCTTTTGCGTCTGTCACTAACGCCCCGCAATCGCGAGTTTGGAGCTCGTCACATTCATTCATTCATTGAATCCTACTCGGAATACCACAGACAAGGTTTAGACTTTCCGGATTCTCTTGAATGCCGCCATCATTCTAGCTTATGCCACAAAGATTCTGAATAAGAGATCTAAGAGATACTCATTCAGTCGAAGGTAGAACAGAAGTGGTTGTCAAGCACGCGTTCATAGGGAATGATGATGATTGTCATGTTCATCACATTCAGATTGAAGTACGAATGAATATCTTAGAAGCGAAACAAGATGAATTGAATAGAAAACAGTAGTACTTTGCATTAATCTTTGAGGAACAGCAGAGCTCCACACCTTAATCTATGGAGTGTAGAAACTCTACCGTTAAAATTACATAAGTGAAAGGTCCAGGCATGGCCGAGATGGCCAGCCCCCAAAACGTGATCAATAGATCAAAAGATACCTAATACAATAGTAAAAGGTCCTATTTATAATAAACTAGCTACTAGGGTTTACAAAAATAAGTAATTGATGCATAAATCCACTTCCGGAGCCCACTTGGTGTGTGCTTGGGCTGAGCTTAAGTGTTTCACGTGTAGAGGTCCTTCTTGGAGTTGAACGCCAGCTTTTGTGCCAGTTTGGGCGTTCAACTCTGGTTTTGGCTCCTTTTCTAGCGCTGGACGCCAGATTTGGGCAGAAAGCTGGTGTTGAACGCCAGTTTATGTCATTTATTCTTGGCCAAAGTATGAACTATTATATATTTTTGGAAAGCCCTGGATGTCTACTTTCCAACTCAATTGGAATCGCGCCATTTTGAGTTCTGTAGCTCCAGAAAATCCACCTTGAGTGCAGAGAGGTCAGAATCCAACAGCATCAGCAGTCCTTCTTCAACCTCTGAATCTGACTTCTGCTCAAGTCCCTCAATTTCGGCCAGAAAATACCTGAAATCACAAAAAAACACACAAACTCATAGTAAAGTTCAGAAATGTGAATTTAACATAAAAACTAATGAAAACATCCCTAAAAGCAACTAGATCCTACTAAAAACATACTAAAAACAATGTCAAAAAGCGTATAAATTATCCGCTCATCACAACACCAAACTTAAATTGTTGCTTGTCCCCAAGCAACTGAAAATCAAATAGGATAAAAAGAAGAGAATATACTATAAATTCCAAACTATCAATGAAACATAGCTGCAATCATATGAGCGGGACTTATAGCTTTTTGCCTCTTGAATAGTTTTGGCATCTCACTTTATCCATTGAGGTTCAGAATGATTGGCATCTATAGGAACTCAGAGTTCAGATAGTGTTATTGATTCTCATAGTTCAGTATGATGATTCTTGAACATAGCTTCTTTATGAGTCTTGGTCGTGGCCCTAAGCACTTTGTTTTCCAGTATTACCACCGGATACATAAATGCCACAGACACATAATTGGGTGAACCTTTTCAGATTGTGACTCAGCTTTGCTAAAGTCCCCAATTAGAGGTGTCCAGGGTTCTTAAGCACACTCTTTTTTTTGCTTTGGACCTTGACTTTAACCGCTCAGTCTCAAGTTTTCACTTGACACCTACACGCCACAAGCACATGGTTAGGGACAGCTTGGTTTAGCCGCTTAGACCAGGATTTTATTCCTTTAGGCCCTCCTATCCACTGATGCTCAAAGCCTTGGGATCCTTTTTATTTGCCCTTGCCTTTTGGTTTTAAGGGTTATTGGCTTTTTCTGCTTGCTTTTTCTTTTTCTTTCTATTTTTTTTTCGCCTATTTTTTTTCTGCAAGCTTTGTTCTTTGCTGCGTTTTCTTGCTTCAAGAATCATTTTTATGATTTTTTAGATTATCAAATAACATGTCTCCTAGTCATCATTCTTTCAAGAGCCAACATATTTAACATTCTTAAACAACAACTTCAAAAGACATATGCACTGTTCAAGCATACATTCAGAAAACAAGAAGCATTGTCACCACATCAATATAATTAAGCTAAGTTCAAAGATAAATTTGAAACTCATGTACTTCTTGTTCTTTTGAATTAAAACATTTTTCATTTAAGAGAGGTGATGGATTCATAGGACATTCATAACTTTAAGGCATAGTTACTAACTACTAATGATCATGTAATGAAGACACAAACATAGATAAGCACATATAATTAGAAAACGAAAAACAGAAGAAATAAGAACAAGGAATGAATCCACCTTAGTAATGGTGGCGTTTCCTTCTTGAGGAACCAATGATGTCCTTGAGCTCTTCTATATCTCTTCCTTGTCTTTGTTGCTCCTCCCTCATTGCTTTTTGATCTTCTCTTATTTCATGAAGCATGATGGAGTGCTCTTGATGTTCCACCCTTAGTTGTCCCATATTGGAACTCAATTCTCCTAGGGAGGTGTTGATTTGCTCCTAATATTTATGTGGAGGGAAGTGCATCCCCTGAGGTTTCTCAGGAATCTCTTGATTTGCAGCCACATGTTCTACCACTGAGCTATAGACCCTTGAGATGAATCTTTCCATCTCCCATGACTCGGAGGTGGAAGCCTTTGTCTTCCCTTCCCCTCTTTTTAGAGGTTTAGGTGCCATCAATGGTAATGGAAAAACAAAAAGCTTATGCTTTTACCACACCAAACTTAGAATGTTGCTCGCCCTCGAGCAAAAGAAGAAGGAATAGAAGAAGAAGAAGATATGGAGGAGATGGAGGGATGTGTGTATGGATGTGAGTGGTGGATGGAAAACAGAAGGGATGGTCATGAATGGAGAGATAGAGGGTGAGGTGGGTGGGGATCCTGTGAGATTCACAGATCCTGAGATGATCCTGTGGGTCCACAGATCCTGAGATGATCCTGTGGGGTCCACAGATCTTGAGGTGTCAAGGCATTTACATCCCTGCACCAATTTAGGCATGCAAAATGCCCTTGCACACAACTCTGGGCGTTCAGCGCCAGGTTGGTGCCCATTTTGGGCGTTCAACGCCCATTTGTTGCCATTTCTGGCGTTGAACGACAGAACCATGCTTGTTCTGGGCGTTCATCGCCAGGATGTTGCCCATTTTGGGCGTTCAGCGCCAGAACCATGCTCTGTTCTGGCGTTGAACGCCAGGCAGATGCTTCCTCCAGGGTGTGATTTTTCTTCTGCTGTTTTTGATTCTGTTTTCAATTTTTATATTTATTTTGTGACTCCACATGATCATGAACCTAATAAAACATGAAAAACAAAAACAAAATTAGATAAATAAACATTGGGTTGCCTCCCAACAAGCGCTTCTTTAATGTCAATAGCTTGACAGTGGGCTCTCATGGAGCCTCACAGATGTTCAAAGCATTGTTGAGACTCTCCAACACCAAACTTAGAGTTTGGATATGGGATTTCAACACCAAACTTAGAGTTTGGTTGTGGCCTCCCAACACCAAACTTAGAGTTTGACTGTGGGGGCTTGGGTTGACTCTGCTTTGAGAGAAGCTTTTCATGCTTCCTCTCCATGGTTGCAGAGGGAGATCCTTGAGTTTTAAACACAAGGGAGTCCTCATTCCATTGAAGGACTAGTTCACCTCTGTCAACATCAATCACAGCTCTTGCTGTGGCCAGGAAAGGTCTTCCTAGTATGATGGATTCGTCCTCTTCCTTTCCAGTATCCAGGACTATGAAATCAGTAGGGATGTAAAGGCCTTCAACCTTTACTAACACGTCCTCTACTTGTCCATATGCCTATTTTCTTGAATTGTCTGCCATCTCTAATGAGATTTTAGCAGCTTGCACCCCATAGATTCCCAGTTTCTCTATTACAGAGAGGGGCATGAGGTTTATTCCTAAACCAAGGTCACACAGAGCCTTAAAGATCATGGTGCCTATGGTACAGGGTATTATGAACTTTCCAGGATCCTGTCTCTTCTGAGGCAATGTCAGTTGATCCAGATCACTTAGTTCATTGATGAACAAGGGAGGTTCAACTTCCCAAGTATCAATGCCAAATAATTTGGCATTCAGCTTCATGATTGCACCAAGAAACTTGGCAGTTTGCTCTTCAGTAACATCCTCATTCTCTTCAGAAGAGGAATACTCATCAGAGCTCATGAAGGGCATAAGGAGGTTCAATGGAATCTCTATGGTCTCTAGATGAGCCTCAGAGTCCTTTGGTTCCTCAGAGGGAAGCTCCTTATTGATCACTAGACGTCCCAGGAGGTCTTCCTCCTTGGGATTCACGTCCTCCTCTCCTTCTTTGGGTTCGGCCATGGTGCTTATGTCAATGGCCTTGCACTCTCCTTTTGGATTCTCTTCTGTATTGCTTGGGAGAGTACTGGGAGGGATTTCAGTGATCCTTTTACTCAGCTGGCCCACTTGTGCTTCCAGTTCTAATGGAAGATCTTGTTTCATTCATGAAACTTACAGTGGCCTTAGATAGATCAGAGACTAAGTTTGTTAAATTAGAAGTATTTTGTTCAGAGTTCTCTGTCTGTTGCTGAGTGGATGATGGAAAAGGTTTATTATTATTAAACCTGTTTCTTCCACCATTATTAAACCCTTGTTGAGGCTTTTGATCCTTCCATGAGAAATTTGGATGATTTCTCCATGATGAGTTATAGGTGTTTCCATAAGGTTCACCTAAGTAATTCACCTCTGCTATTGCAGGATTTTCAGGATCATAAGCTTCTTCTTCATAAGAAGCCTCTTGAGTACTGTTGGATACAGCTTGCATTTCATGCAGACTCTGAGAAATCATATTGACTTGCTGAGTCAATATTTTATTCTGAGCCAATATGGCATTCAGAGTATCAATCTCAAGAACTCCCTTCTTCATAGGTGTCCCATTATTCACAGGATTCCTTTCAGAAGTGTACATGAACTGGTTATTAGCAACCATGTTAATGAGTTCTTGAGCTTCTGCAGGCGTTTTCTTTAGGTGAATGGATCCACCTGCAGAAGTGTCCAGTGACATCTTTGATAGCTCAGATAAACCATCATAGAATACATCCAGGATGGTCCATTCTGAAAGCATGTCAGAAGGACACTTTTTGGTCAACTGTTTGTATCTTTCCCAAGCTTCATAGAGGGATTCACCTTCTTTCTGTCTGAAGGTTTGAACATCAGCTCTAAGCTTGCTCAGCTTTTGAGGAGGAAAGTACTTGGCTAAGAAAGCCGTGACCAGCTTATCCCAAGAGTTCAGGCTGTCTTTGGGTTGAGAATCCAACCATAATCTAGCACTGTCTCTTACAGTAAAAGGGAAAAGCATGAGCCTGTAGACTTCAGGATCCACTCTATTAGTCTTAACAGTATCACATATCTGCAAGAATTCAGTTAAGAACTGAAAAGGATCTTCAGATGGAAGTCCATGAAACTTGCAGTTCTGGTGCATCAGAGAAACTAATTGAGGTTTCAGCTCAAAGTTATTTGCTCCAATGGCAGGAATGGAGATGCTTCTTCCATGTAAATTGGAATTAGGTGCAGTAAAGTCACCAAGCATCTTCCTTACATTATTATTATTTTCGGCTGCCATCTCCTCTTCCTGTTCGAAAATTTCTGAAAGGTTATCTCTGGATTGTTGTATTTTAGCTTCTCTTAGTTTCCTTTTTAGAGTCCTTTCAGGTTCTGGATCTGCTTCCACAAGAATGTTCTTATCCTTGCTCCTGCTCATATGACAAAGAAGAGGGCACAGAAAAATAATAATAATAATAGAATTCCTTTATACCACAGTATAGGGGTCCCTGTGTGAGTAGAAGAAGAGGGAGAGACAAAGAATGTAATGTAATGGAAGAAACACAACTGTGAGGAGGGTTGAGATGTGAGATGAGATGTTAATAGATGAATAAATAAATAGAATAAGATGGGAGAGGGAGAATTTTCGAAAAATATTTTTGAAAAAGAGTTAGTGATTTTCGAAAATGGTTTTTGAAAAATGTTAGTATTTTTCGAAAATTTTTAAAATCAAAAATAGAAATAAGAATAATTAGTTAATTAAAAAGAAATTTTTGAAAAAGATGGAAGATATTTTCGAAAATTAGAGAAAGAGAGTTAGTTAGGTTGTTTTAAAAAAGTTAAGAAACAAACAAAAAGTTAGTTAGTTAGTTGAAACAAATTTTGAAAAGATGAGAAGTTAGGAAGTTGGAAAAGATATTTTGAAATTAGATTTTTGAAAAAGATAAGATAAGAAGATATTTTGAAAAGATATGACTGAAATTAGTTTTTGAAAAAGATTTGATTTTTAAAATCACAATTAATGACTTGATTCACAAGAAATCACAAGATATGATTCTAGAACTTAAAGTTTGAATCTTTCTTAACAAGCAAGTAACAAACTTGAAATTTTTGAATCAAAACATTAATTGTTATTGTTATTTTCGAAAATAACTAAGAAATTTGAAAAAGATTTTATTTTTGAAAAAGATTTTGAAAAAGATAAGATTTTCAAATTGAAAATGTGATTTGACTCATAAGAAACAACTTGATTTTAAAAAAATTTTTGAAAAAGTCAATCCAAATTTTCGAATTTGATGAGAGAAAAAGGGAGAGATATTTTTTTGATTTTTGAAATTTTTTATAAAAAACATGAAAATTATGCAATGCATGAAATTTTTAGATCAAAACAATGAATGCATGCAAGAATGCTATGAATGTCAAGATGAACACCAAGAACACTTTGAATGTCAAGATGAACATCATAGACACAATTTTGAAAAATTTTTAATGCAAAGAAAACATGCAAGACACCAAACTTAGAATTCTTTAATGCTTACGCACTAGGAATTCAAGAATGCATATGAAAAACACCATACAACACAAAACAAAAAATCATCAAGATCAAACAAGAAGACTTACCAAGAACAACTTGAAGATCATGAAGAACACTATGAATGCATGAATTTTCGAAAAATGCAAGATGCATATGTAATTGACACCAAACTTATGATATGACTCAAGACTCAAACAAGAAACACAAAAAAATATTTTTAATTTTTATGATTTTCTAATTTTTTTGGATTTTTATTTCGAAAATTATATGAAAAAGAAAAAATAAGGATTCCAAAATTTTTAACATGAATTCCAGGAATCTTGCCATGTTTAGTCTAAAGCTTCAGTCCAGGAATTAGACATGGCTCACTAGCCAGCCAAGCTTTCAATGAAAGCTCCGGTCCAAAACACTAGACATGGCCAATGGCCAGCCAAGCTTTAGCATGTAAATCAGGAACAGTAGCAGGTGGATTAACAACAACGAGCTTGCTCTTGATAACAAATTGCTGCCTCAGTCCAAATAAATTTAGACATGGCTTTACAGCCAGCCAGGCTTCAAATGCTTCATGAAACACTAGAATTCATTCTTTAAAAATTTTGAATAAAATTTTTTTCGAAAACAGGTGAGAAAATTTTTGAAAGATTTTGAAAAATTTTTGAAAAGAAAATAAAAAGAAAATTACCTAATCTGAGCAACAGGATGAACCGTCAGTTGTCCATACTCGAACAATCCCCGGCAACGGCGCCAAAAACTTGGTACGCGGAATCGTGATTACACTTTAATTATGTAAAATTCATTGCTCTTTCTTTCCCTGGAAATGGCGCCAAAAACATGATGCCAAGACCATGGTTCACAACTCCGTGTAACTAACCAGCAAGTGCACTGGGTCTTCCAAGTAATACCTTACGTGAGTAAGGGTCGAATCCCACGGAGATTGTTGGTATGAAGCAAGCTATGGTCACCTTGCAAATCTCAGTTAGGCAGATATAATTTGATAATGGTGTTTTTGAATAATAAATAATAGAATAGGGATAGAGGTACTTATGTAAATCATTGGTAGGAATTTCAGATAAGCGAATGGAGATGCTTTTCGTTCCTCTGAACCTCTGCTTTCCTGCTATCTTCATCCAATCAGTCTTACTCCTTTCCATGGCTGGCTTTATGTGATACATCACCACTGTCAATGGCTACTTTCGGTCATCTCTCGGGAAAATGATCCAATGCCCTGTCACGGCACGGCTAATCGTCTGGAGGCATCACCCTTGTCAATGGCTTCATCTTATCCTCTCAGTGAAAATGGTCAACGCACCCTGTCACGGCACGGCTATTCATCTGTCGGTTCTCGATCATGCTGGAATAGGATTTACTATCCTTTTGCGTCTGTCACTAACGCCCCGCAATCGCGAGTTTGGAGCTCGTCACAGTCATTCATTCATTGAATCCTACTCGGAATACCACAGACAAGGTTTAGACTTTCCGGATTCTCTTGAATGCCGCCATCATTCTAGCTTACGCCACGAAGATTCTGATTAAGAGATCTAAGAGATACTCATTCAGTCGAAGGTAGAACGGAAGTGGTTGTCAAGCACGTGTTCATAGGGAATGATGATGATTGTCACGTTCATCACATTCAGATTGAAGTACGAATGAATATCTTAGAAGCGAAACAAGATGAATTGAATAGAAAACAGTAGTACTTTGCATTAATCTTTGAGGAACAGCAGAGCTCCACACCTTAATCTATGGAGTGTAGAAACTCTACCGTTAAAATTACATAAGTGAAAGGTCCAGGCATGGCCGAGATGGCCAGCCCCCAAAACGTGATCAATAGATCAAAAGATACCTAATACAATAGTAAAAGGTCCTATTTATAATAAACTAGCTACTAGGGTTTACAAAAGTAAGTAATTGATGCATAAATCCACTTCCGGGGCCCACTTGGTGTGTGCTTGAGCTGAGCTTAAGTGTTGCACGTGTAGAGGTCCTTCTTGGAGTTGAACGCCAGCTTTTGTGCCAGTTTGGGCGTTCAACTCTGGTTTTGGCTCCTTTTCTGGCGCTGGACGCCAGATTTGGGCAGAAAGCTGGCGTTGAACGCCAGTTTACGTCATCTATTCTTGGCGAAAGTATGGACTATTACATATTTCTGGAAAGCCCTGGATGACTACTTTTTAACGCAATTGGAAGCGCGCCATTTTGAGTTATGTAGCTCCAAAAAATCCACTTTGAGTGCAGAGAGGTCAGAATCCAACAGCATCAGCAGTCCTTCTTCAACCTCTGAATCTGATTTCTGCTCATGTCCCTCAATTTCGGCCAGAAAATACCTGAAATCACAGAAAAACACACAAACTCATAGTAAAGTCTAGAAATGTGAATTTAACATAAAAACTAATGAAAACATCCCTAAAAGTAACTAGATCCTACTAAAAACATACTAAAAATAATGTCAAAAAGCGTATAAATTATCCGCTCATCAGTTGGTCTCTTGGCATCTTTTCATAACAAGTGCTAAATGGTCAAGGCAGGAGCTAAATGAGTCTCCAAATACTGAAAAGTCATCCATGAAGACTTCCAGAAACTTCTCTACCATATCAGAGAAGATAGAGAGCATGCACCTCTGAAAGGTTGCAGGTGCATTACACAGACCAAAAGGCATTCTTTTGTAAGCAAATACTCCAGAAGGACATGTGAATGCTGTTTTCTCTTGGTTCTGAGGATCTACTGCTATTTGGTTTTAACCTGAATAGCCATCCAAAAAGCAGTAATATTCATGACATGCTAGTCTCTCTAGCATCTGGTCTATGAATGGTAAAGGAAAATGATCATTTCTGGTGGCTGTATTGAGCCTTCTGTAGTCAATACACATGCGCCACCCTGTAACTGTTCTTGTAGGAACCAGTTCATTTTTTTTTATTATGAACCACTGTCATGCCTCCCTTCTTGGGAACAACTTGAACAGGGCTTACCCAGGGGCTATCAGAAATAGGATAAATAATCCCAGCCTCCAGTAATTTGGTGACCTCTTTCTGCACCACTTCCTTCATGGCTGGATTTAGCCGCCTCTATGGTTGAACCACTGGCTTAGCATCATCCTCCAATAGGATTTTGTGCATACATCTAGCTGGGCTTATGCCCTTAAGGTCACTTATGGACCACCCAAGAGTTGTCTTGTGTGTCCTTAGCACTTGAATTAGTGCTTCCTCTTCTAGTGGATTTAAAGCAGAGCTTATGATCACTGGAAAAGTGTCACCTTCTCCCAGAAATGCATATTTTAGGGATGGTGGTAATGGCTTGAGCTCGGGTTTAGGAGGTTTCTCCTCTTCTTGAGGAAGTCTCAGAGGCTCTTTCAATTCCTCTGAACCCTCCAAATCAGGCTGAACATCTTTAAAGATGTCTTCCAGCTCTGATTCAAGACTCTCAGCCATGTTGACCTCCTCTACCAAAAAGTCAATGAGATCAACTTTCATGCAGTCTTTTAGTGTGTCTGGATGCTGCATGGCTTTGACAGCATTCAACTTAAACTCATCCTCATTGACTCTCAGGGTTACTTCCCCCTTTTGGACATCAATGAGAGTTCGTCTAGTTGCTAAAAAATGTCTTTCTAGAATGAGAGTAGCACTCTTGTGCTCCTCCATTTCCAGCACTACAAAGTCAGTGGAAAAGGCGAATGGCCCAACCCTGGCAATCATGTCCTCAATCACGCCTGATGGGTATTTAATGGAGCCATCAGCAAGTTGGAGACATATCCGGGTTGGTTTAACTTCTTCAGTTAAACCAAGCTTTCTGATAGTGGATGTAGGTATTAGGTTGATGCTTGCCCCAAGATCACATAAAGCTGTCTTGGTGCAATTACCCTCTAATATGCATGGTATCAGAAAGCTCCCGGGATCTTTAAGCTTTTCTGGAAAGCTTTTTAGAATGACTGCACTGCATTCTTTAGTGAGGAGAACTCTTTCAGTTTCTCTCCAATCCTTTTTATGACTCAAGATCTCTTTCATGAACTTGGCATAAGAAGGTATTTGCTCAAGTACCTCTGCAAACGGAATCTTTATTTCAAGAGTCCTGAGATAATCTGCAAAGCGAGCAAATTGCTTATCCTGCTCCTCTTGGCGGAGTTTTTGAGGATAAGGTATCTTGGCTTTATATTCCTCAACCTTAGTTGCTGCAGGTTTATTTCCTACAGAAGTGGTTGGAGAAGCCTTTTTAGAGGGGCTGTTATCAGCACTTGTGTATGTCTGATCCCTCACTGGCATTTGAATGCCAGGGTTAGAAGCTGGATTGGCGTTGGATGTCAACTCCTTACTTGTTCCTGGCGTTTGAACGCCAGAACTGAGCTTTCATTGGGCGTTTGACGCCAACTCCTTGCTTGTTTCTGGCGTTTGAACGCCAGAGTTATTCCTCTCTAGGCTCTTACTGTCCTCAGAGAGATTTTGAATAGCAGTTTGTTCATTTCTTGGCTTCCTGCTACCTTGAAGTGAGGTATTTAATATTTTCCCACTTCTTAATTGAACTGCTTGGCACTCTTCTGTTATTTGTTTTGATAACTGTTGTTCTGTTTGCTTCAACTGTACCTCCATATTTATATTAGCCATTCTTGTGTCTTGTAGTATCTCCTTGAATTCGGCCAGCTGTTTTGTTAGAAAGTCTAATTGCTGATTGAATTCAGTAATTTGTTCTGCAGGACTAAGTTCAGCAGTTACTGTTTTAGCCGCTTCTTTCATAGAAGATTCACTATTTAGGTACAGATGCTGATTTCTGGCAACTGTATCAATAAGCTCTTGAGCCTCTTCAATTGTCTTTCTCATGTGTATAGATCCACCAGCTGAGTGATCTAGAGAAATTTAAGCTTTCTCTGTAAGCCCATAATAGAAGATGTCTAACTGCACCCATTCTAAAAACATTTCAGAGGGGCATTTTCTTAACATCTCTCTGTATCTCTCCCAGGCATAATAAAGAGATCCATTATCTCCTTGTTTAAAGCCTTGGATGTCCAGCCTTAGCTGTGTCATCCATTTTGGAGGGAAGTATTGATTCAGGAATTTTTCTGACAGCTGTTTCCATGTCCTTATGCTAGCCGTAGGTTGTTTATTTAACCACCTCTTAGCTTGGTCTTTTACAGTAAATGGAAACAGTAATAATCTGTAGACATCCTGATCTACTTCCTTATCATGTACTGTGTCAGTAATTTATAAAAACTGTGCCAGAAACTCTGTAGGTTCTTCCTATGGAAGACCAGAATACTGGCAACTTTGCTGCACCATGATAATGAGCTGAGGATTCAACTCAAAGCTACTGACTCCAATGGAGGGTATACAGATACTGCTCCCATATGAAGCAGTAGTGGGATTAGCATATGATCCCAGAGTCCTTCTGGACTGCTCGTTTCCACTTAGGTCCATGATGGAGAAAAGGAAATTGATGTGAATTACAATTAAAATATACTTTTATTTTTATTTTATAAAAGGAGAACGAATAAAAAAATGAAATAAAATAACTAGAAATTAAATATAGATTTCGAAAATAAAAAAAATTTAAAACTAAAATAATTACTTAATTAAGAAGATTTGAAAAACTTTGAATATGATTTTTGAAAAAGATTTTAAATTTTGAAATAGAAATCTGAATTTTAAAAGCAATTTTCGAAAATTCACTTTAAAATAAAGAGAAAATATATTTTTTTTATTTTTGAATTTTATGATGAAAGAGAAAAACACACAAAAGACACACAACTTAAAATTTTTAGATCTAATGTTCTTTATTTTCAAAAATTTTGGAGGAAAACACCAAGGAACACCAAACTTAAAAATTTTAAGATCAAAACACAAGGAAGACTCAAAAACACTTTGAAGACTCACAAGAACAACAAGAACATGAAGATAGAACACCAAACTTAAAATTTTTTAGAAAACCAAAATAAAATTTTCGAAAACTAAAGAAAAATCAACAAGAAAACACCAAACTTAAAGTTTGGCACAAGATTTATTCAAAGAAAAATTAGTTTTGAAAAAGTTTTTTAAAAAAAGATAGCCAATTACCAAGAACATAAGCACAACGCTCTAGCCAATTGAGCTATAAATTTAACGTGTTTTAACAAGGTATTTAGTAAATAAAAAATTTTTTGAAACTAAAAATTCGAAAAAAGCACAAGAAAAACAAGAAAAGACACAAAACAAGACAAACCAAAGATCAAACAAGGAAAATAAACAAGAACACTTGAAGATTAAGAAAGAACAATGAACACAAATTCGAAAATTTAAAAGAAAATAAAATAAAATAAAAAAAATGTAATTGACACCAAACTTAAAATATAAGACTAAACTCAAGTAGAAAAACTCAATTATCAGTTTATAAAATTTTCGAAAAATTTAAAAAGAAAAAATAAGGATTTAAAAAAAGAAATTTCAACCAAAAACAATAATAGAAGACTCTAAACCAAAAAGAAAAATTTTTCCTAATCTAAGCAATAAAATAAACCGTCAATTGTCCAAACTCGAACAATCCCCGGCAACGGCGCCAAAAACTTGGTGCACGAAATTGTGAATCACACTTTTCACAACTCGTACCACTAACCAGCAAGTGCACTGGGTCGTCCAAGTAATACCTTACGTGAGTAAGGGTCGAATCCCACGAGATTGTTGGCTTAAAGAAATCTATGGTTATTTTGTAATTCTTAGTCATGATATCAATTATAATTATCAGTTTGAATTGCGAAAAATAAAAGAGCATGAAATAAATACTTGTTATGCAGTAATGGAGAATATGTTGGCGTTTTGGAGATGCTTTGTCTTCTGAACCTCTACTTTCCCCCTATCTTCTTCTTCACGCATGCAAGGTTCCTCCTATGGCAAGCTGTGTGTTGATGGATTACCGTTGTCAATGGCTACCATCCGTTCTCTCAGTGAAAATGGTCCAGGTGCGCTGTCACCGCACGGCTAATCATCTGTCGATTCTCACTCATGCTGGAATAGGATCCATTGATCCTTTTGCGTCTGTCACTACGCCCAACCCTTGTGAGTTTGAAGCTCGTCACAGTCATTCAATCCCTGAATCCTACTCGGAATACCACAGACAAGGTTTAAACTTTCCGGATTCTCAAGAATGCTGCCAATGGATTCTAGCTTATACCACGAAGACTCTGATTAAGGAATCCAAGAGATACTCATTCAATCGAAGGTAGAACGGAGGTGGTTGTTAGGCATGCGTTCATAGGTTGAGAATGGTGATGAGTGTCACGGATCATCACATCCATCATATTGAAGTGCGAATGAACATCTTAGATAGAAACAAGCGTGTTTGAATAGAAAACAGAAATAATTGCATTAATTCATCGAGACACAGCAGAGCTCCTCACCCCCAACAATGGAGTTTAGAGACTCATGCCGTCAAAGAGTACAAAGTTCGGATCTAAAATGTCATGAGGTACAAAATAATCCTCTAAAAGTTGTTTAAATAGTAAGCTAGTAATCTAGGTTTGCAGAGAATGAGTAAACTATGATAGATAGTGCAGAAATCCACTTCTGGGGCCCACTTGGTGTGTTCTGGGGCTGAGACTTAAGCTTTACACGTGCTTAGGCTGTTTCTAGAGTTAAACGCCAGGTTGTAACCTGTTTTGGGCGTTTAACTCCAACTTGTAACCTGTTTCTGGCGTTTAACGCCAGACTGCAACATGGAACTGGCGTTGAACGCCAGTTTACATCATCTATCCTTGCGCAAAGTATGAACTATTATATATTTCTGGAAAGCCCTGGATGTCTACTTTCCAACGCAATTGGGAACACGCCAATTGGACTCTTGTAGCTCCAGAAAATCCATTCCGAGTACAGAGAGGTCAGAATCCAACAGCATCAGCAATCCTTTTTCAGCCTGAATCCGATTTTTGCTCAACTCCCTCAATTTCAGCCAGAAAATACCTGAAATTATAGAAAAACACACAAACTTATAGTAAAGTCCAGAAATATGAATTTTTCCTAGAAACTAATGAAAATATACTAAAAACTAACTAAAATATACTAAAAACTACATGAAATTAACCCCAAAAAGCGTATAAAATATCCGCTCATCAAAATACCATTCTGTATTATTATTTAAGGCAATATAAAATGGATTACAAAAAAGATAATGATGCATTAGATTCTCTTCAATATTGAAATTTCTCTCTCTCTCTCACGCACAAATATATATATAAGTGTAACCAGATGATGTGCGTGCATAGCACATAGGATCAAAGAAGCAGAGTTTTTACCATTGAGTTGATGGGTAACGTTGTAATCCTGGTTGGTGGTTGATATAATAGAAGATCCTATCTGCGACTTTGTGCCGGACACAGCATATGAATTATGTGTCGTCAGCCACGAGTATTTATTGAACGCCAAACCTTTCACCTACCAATTCAAAAAGGACAAAATGCAGTGTCGTTGAGATTGAGCTCATGTACCAAAAGGGGTTAGAGAACACATATCTGGATCCTTCCATGGACCCTTATCAGAATGCATGCAGCCTCCATTATCAGCACAGGTACAAGTACCTCCTAAAAACTCTGGCAACTCACTATCAATGCAAAAGTAATGGATAAGAACAATGTGGAGTGTAAAAACTAAAAATGGATTAAAAGTAATAATGAGTTATATGGCTCACCTAGCATCAATCACTTCTAGCAATTTGCTTTGATACTTGTTGCCAAGTACCTGTAAATGTAGAATTAATTTCAGTTTAAATCCTACTTTCCTTGAGAAAACTAAAGAGGATTAATTAGCATACAATCTTTGTTCTCACATGGATCTTAGATGTGGTCTTTGGATCAAGGAAGTTCTTAAAAAGTGTGTATTGAGGAGTTACCAATTGATTTTTATCATGAAACAATTTCCAAACATAAACTTTAAGATACTCATTAGCAAAATCTAACAGTTAATTATGCAAAAGAATGACAGGAGTGCAGAACACCTTTACATCTGCTTAAGAAGGCCTCCAATTTCTTATGTCTCTCTCAGTTGTCTTAAACTGACCCTGCAAGTGGAAGGAGGGTCCCCAAATATATACAAAATCATTCACCTGTTGTTCAATGCACCCTCAGTTTTCACCTAAGAAGAACATCATAATTATAACAACAACATATCATGCAATACCTTGCAGGAAAAAAAACTAATTCCAAAACATACCCCAAGCTTCAGGTATCGCATGCCATTAATGATACTGAGGCTTTCACTTCTTGCTGCACTGGTGTCAATTCGACGGGTATTAAGTTCCATGAAAAAACGCTCAGTAACAAAACTAAATCTGAAACAGAAAGACAGGAAAAACCATTAACTCTAACATGAGATTTCACAGTCTAGACACAAGGCAAAGTGCACACTAATGGTTTAACTTTTCATTATTAACCTGACATACTGACATCTAATGGTGATTAATGTATAGCTCCAGAAAAGAAAACCCTCAAACATTAAATCTAAGAGACACATGCAGAAAAATTAGTAACCATGAAAAATTACAAAGCTTTATATTTCAGGGTTAAAACATGAAAGTTACATCTGAAATGGAGAACTAACATTTAAGTTCTTTCTAATTAGTCAATAATCATTTTTAAAAAAATAAAATAAAATAAAACACACACACACACAACTCACAAAGGTCTTTTTCTTTAGTCCCTGCCCTGCTGGAACTAAGCAGACAAATGATCGAAGGTAGTGAAAGAATAATACAAATCCAAATACAAAATGAGGGGGGAATATGAAAGACCTAGTTAGAAGTATACCTTCAAAAGAAAGTAGGAAAGTAAACTCATAAGCATCCAAAATCATTTTCCTGAGAAGATGAACTAGCTCTAGGATGAGAACTAGAACATGCACCATCAGATGGGGATTCAAGTCTCAACAGAACATCTAAATGTACCAGTAACCTTATTGCTTTTATCAGAATATCTAAATGGGAATAGTTCTGTATTGGCTAAGTTGCTACCCTTCAGGAACAAGAGCAGCCACCTGTGAATGTAAAGACAGAAAATTTAGTAGACATATACCCAAATAAGATGGAGGAAGTAAAAAGAAAGACATCAGAGGAACATTAAATTCACTCATTCTTTCACACTGTCAAGTCAGACTAGTAAGTCAGTGAAAGATTTATAAGTACAAATTTCAAAATCTAAAATTTGGCCCTAGGTATGAGCTCAAAAGAGAATCCATTGGTGAACAGTTTCTAATTTTCTCCATCACAAATCTTTCCTCACTTATAACCAACGCAGAAATGATATATAATACAAGTTGCAGCATATATCTTTGAACATGAATAAAAACAGAATCAATCAAAAAATTTCTAGTGCTGATGAATCTTTTTATAAGAAGGCTATTTTGAGTTATTACCATAACTAAGTATAACTAAATGATAATATTGGCTAAAATCACATTCTATTGATGAAAATTTTCTAGTTCTTATACCGATTTGGAAAATGCTATAATAGATAAGGACCTATGGCTTAGAAACAATTCATCTCAATTATATCAACAAAGCAAAGGAGAATGATTGATGACCTAGCACAAGAAATACATAAAGCATAAGCTCCTCAAAGAAAATATTAGACTCAAAGACAATAACACAAACACCTTATGGACAAAAAATTGCATGAAACATGTTTAAACTCAACTGATGAGAAAGATTACTAGAGAAATCATTTCAAAAACAGTCAAGTAATGCCATTGTTCTTTTAGATAATTCCTCTATGGCTTAGAAACAATTCATCTCAATCATATGGGCATATTATATGGATAATGGTTCTGAGTGTCCGTACAATCCAGAGCTTTCCTCTTCACCAAAATCAAAGCGTCAATGCTCGGCCATAGCGGATGTGGACTGTGGAGAAGTACACTCGCCACTACTACTCCACTACGATTCAAAATCCAGCGCTGGCCTGGATGAGATGAAAAATGAGTTTGTTTGGAATGTTGATCTCAAGAGTGAAGAGGAACAGTTTCCTATTTTTTATTCTAGTCACAATTAGGTGCAAATGCTTGCCAAAAAACCTAGGGTTCCTATTTCAATTGCAATAACAGTAACTCAATCATAATCATAATCATAATCACATCAATAGCAATCAAAAACAGCAGTTACAAGTTTACAATAAAATATAAACCAGATTCAACCGCACCTCTTCTTATTCTTGCTGTTGCTGTTGATCTTGCTACGCAAACAGTGGAATCACTCGCGATGAATCCTTGCATACGACCTAAAAGAGGCAAGCCGACCTTACTGATCCAGAACGAAAGGGAAGTGCTGAGATTTTGGCGGAGAAGACACAGGGAACGGCAAGGAGAGGAAGCTGGAGGGGCCGTCATCAGAGGAGATCGCCGCTAGAGAAGCTGTCGCGAGAGGAGATGTCATCGAAGAAGATCGTCGTTGGAGGAGATCGTCAGAGAACGCAAGAGGGAGAGGTCACTGCAATAGCGCTGTATACGAGCTTCAACTTTCAACCAACTGAAGTACTGAACCAAGTGTTTCTGAAACTAGGAATTTCTAATTTGTCATTTTATATACAAGTGTTAACGGGGGTTCAAAATCGCCATAATGACCAAAACTGTCACCAAATTCAAATTTAATATCGGCAGCTATCCAAATTGCTATAATATCCGAATATTACGGCGATTTTAAAGAACCGCCGATTTTAAAGAACCGCCATAATATAAATACCATTTTAAACTTATTTTTTTGTAGTGTAAGAATCTAACAAAGATGAGCAGGAGGAAGTAGCTTAACAGGTCTCTTATAATCTCAAGAAATATTAGTCAGTATAATGACGGCGAGACCATGCATTATTTACGCCGTAAAATTTACGGTACTAGCGTTGTACTTAGCTTATACTCTGTTCATGTCCACTTTATCTTCCCCTTGAACATGTAGATGGATGGAAAAATAGACTACATAATTTTAGGGTTCAAAAGCATCGTTTAATATCTTCTTTTTTTGGCTGTTAAAATAAATTATTATTCGCATCATTTTGTGACCATCTATTAAATTGGCAATGGAAATTTATTTATAAGTAGTATATAATAATAATATTATTTTCCTTAGTTATATTATTAAATTTAATTTTGTTATATTAAATTATTATAAAAATGATTTCATTATTATGTTAATTATATATACTTTATTCCACTGTTAAAATTGTTTTAGATTCGTCATTTGCTTTCTGTTTATGAAACTTTACCGCGGGGAGGGAGAGAAATAATTGTCATTAAACTAATTTTTGTTAACACTTAATAATGACCTAATTAATGAAAGAATGTATTATCTCAAAATAATAAAGCTAAGGTCGTATTTTAAAAAGAAAATAACACTGTCTTTTGTGTGAATAAACAGAAGCTAAATTAAGTATTTTCTCGATTAGTTTTGTATCTAAACTAATTAAAGTGGAAGTACCAGAATTTGATCTATATGCCATTATAAATAAGCATTGTTTATTCTAGTCACATTTCATCATTTATAGTATTATTCACTTCAACCTACCACTAAAATTAATCATCATATATATCATGCGGATCAGCCTCCATTGAAAATTTTAACCTGGCCTTCATCTGTTAAAGTCAATATATATAACTACATTTCCATATTGTATATTCATTCACTATACGCAATCAACAATATGCAATTGAACCAATTAAGATCTTGCCACATGTATAGTCACTTTTGCCGATGACATATCATGATGATAGACTATTAGATGTACGTATATACATTTGTGTCTAGCCAAAATGATTATGTCATCAATTGAACTCCATATATCACTAGTGAAGTAGCTAGCAATCTTCTTAAAACTCTATTCATAATGAAAGCAATTTTTTATTTTATTTTATGTGAATTTCATGATGAAGCCAAAACATATATAGCATGAAGACGCTTAATATATCTTAATAGTGCTAGGTTTTAATAAGTCTTTTTTCGTTAGTTAAGTTTAATCAAATTAGTTAAATAATTTATTAGTTTAATAAAAATTATTTATTAGGTGAATTATACATTATTTTTCTTCTGCTACATATTATTGTTACGTTTATTTTTGTTTCTTTTTAGTTTCTGTATCTAATTCTTTTTCTTTCACATTTTTTATCTTTTTCTTTATTTTTTCTCCTCTTCTTATTCTTATTCTTAATCTTTTTTAAGAAATAAAAAAAAAGAGAAATATAGAAAAAAAATGAGGAGGAGAAATTAAAATTTCTGTTTTTCTTTAAGATTATAAAAAATTAAGATTGTGAAAATATTTTTAAAAAAAAAACAGATTCTATTGCTTGAGTCTGTTAGTGTTAGTTATAATTATAAAAATTTTCGATGGCCTAAAAGGAGGTTAAATTTGGGCTGTTTTTAATTTTTTTAAAATTTTATTACCAAAAATAAATTATATTGTGTTTGCGAAATTGATTATATAGGAGACAATTTATTTTTGTTTTATAATCAACAAACCAGAAACAGAACATAAAAGAGAAAATTAAAGTATACAATTATATATCCTTATTCAACCATCTTATATAATGTTGTCTCCACTATAATTATGGTATAATTTTCATTATCTTTTTAAAGATTTACATTTACCAATTTTTTAGGATTTTTCGTACTTCTATTCGGGACAAACCAAGCTTTTAACTAAGCTTGGTTTGACTAGATCCACTCTCTAGACTCTCAACACTCATCTAATTTAGTAAGGAATATTTCTTAGTTATAAGAAGTAAAATTGAAACAGATTATAAAAAAGATTGACATAATCATTTGACTTTTTTCCAAACTAACTCTTTTTTTCCTTTTTTCTCAATAGCTTTTTCTAAATTCTCAAATTATGTCCCTTTTTTTATTGAATGAAACAAAAAAAATAAAACTAAAGAAAATAGAATATTCAATAAAAAAAATTATGTAAGAGAAGAATAAAACAACTTGAAAGTTATAAGCATATATAATCCGATTTTAAAACACTCTAATGTTATTTTTTATCTTGGCGAAATTCTTCCTTTAGCGTAGATGCATTATTGATTCCAAAATTTTAGACTTGAGTGATGAGGGTGCACAAATTTATGGGTTCTCTTTCCTTACTTTAATTTTTGGTTAATTAATCCTTTTATGTATGAAGTAATACTTCCAAAATTTGATTAGAGATAAGAGTCAATACCTTGAGTATTAAACCAACTGAGTTCTTTTTCTTCCTCCAAAAAATTAAAATAAAAAATTAGGGTTAAAAATTAGAATTAAATGACGCAAAAACACTAAAGAGATGGACAACAACAAGAACAGTATTAATGTTATGAAGTCTTTAATGTGTTTATCAAATCTATACCCTTAATATTATATTTTGTCCCTAAGTTTCATTTTTAACTCTTGGATGTGAATCAGAGAAAGCAACCTCTATTTTCTTCTTCTTATACAAAATGTAATTACTCTATAAAGTAATTTCAACAAGCTATTATGTGTGTATAAAAATAATAAATTTATTTTACTTTTTTTTTCTGAATATCCTTAATTTAAAAATTTGATTTTGACTTCATTAATTTGATTTAGCCTCCAATTTTTGCTTTTTTTTCTTCTTCCCACTTTGGCGTTTAATAAAAAAATGAATCACTTTTTTTTTGTTATTAACTTTTACCCGAATTGTACACCAGCAGCAGCACCATTGTCTTTTCTTTTATAAAGCCAATAGACTGGATTATGGTTTATCAACAGTTTTATTGATTTTGTTCAAATAGCAATTTATAGACACATTGTTTTTATTTAGACTACACAAATAAACTTGGGCCTACGTAAATAAAAGATAGTTTAAATAATTTTGGATTTTTAACTTAACTAAATACAATGTATTTATCATCATCAAAAATATGATTATTATTTTCTAATCTCAACAAATTGGTTAGATGGTTGCATAGTGTCTAGCTCTACCTTCCTTATATAAATAGGACTTCAATCTAATGTTACAACTAAACCTTTGTATTCTGTATTCTTAGTTCAGTAATAATAGTTTTCATTTTCTTCTCTCCTTCTGTTTTGATTTTTGCATTCTTCAAAAAATAGATTTTTTTTTTCTTCAAGCTACCAATTTCACATTCCCATTATGGTATCAGAATTTGTGTTCAAAAGATTTAGAGTTTGATTTTTGAAAAACTTTAAAAATAAAAAAAAATAACATATAACAAATAAAATAAAAAAAGAAAGTTTATCCAAAAAATCAAACAAAGTAAAAAATAGCCCTTACTTAAGTAGACGTTATATATATATAATTATTTTCATGTTATCTCCTTCTATCAGCTTAACTTTTTGAAAAAAATGACATCATAATATGATTTTTTAAAAAATTTCTGTAATTATCGTTGAAGAAAAAACAAAAACTACAAAAATACAAAATTTTTATTGTTTGAAAAATGTAAAATTTTATATTTTCGGTTACAAAATTATGCATTTTTTAAAATAGTTGATACAAAAGAATAGAGAAAGAGAATGAGAAAAAACAAAGACAGAAATTTTACATTTACATTTAAAAATGTTTATGTGTATCTCCAAAGAGGAGAAACAAAAAGATACAAGATTTTTATGTTTTCATCCACGAAATTTTATGTATATTTTCAAAAGTTTATGTTTTTTTTAATGTTTATTACAAAAAAATTTGTTCCTAAAGTTAAAAGAATGAAAATACTAAAAGTTTTGCTAAAAAAACATAAAAAAAAAAGTCGTCTTCTTTTTTTTTTCTCCTTTTCTGGTTCTTTAATTTTAAGTGGGAGAAACAAAAGAAAATTAAATAAGAAAGAAAATGAGAAAATTAATTTCTTTGGTTTCTCATTTAATTTCTTTTTATTTTTACCTAGTACTATATATTAACTCCAAGATTAAAGAATTTGTTATTTTGATTAATTTAATATTAATTACTATTTTACATATTAACAATAGTATAAATAAAAAGTAACGTTATATCACTAATAAAATTTATCATTTTTTTGCCACGGTTGACTAACATTTTAAATCCTGAATAATAAATTCTAAACCTTAAATAATTCTAATAATATAAAATACGGTATTGGTCCTAACATTTTTCATAAATAATAATAATAATAATAATAATAATAATAATAATTGACATCATGGAGTTCATCCTAGTTAGAGACAACTACGTACTTAAATTAATTTACTTAGATTTCGTGACATTGTGTATCCAAATTGTTAGACAATTATTTATTTAGAGAAGATTAACATCATGTTAATTTCAAATCCGATTTTTTAGTTTTAATATTTAGACTAGTGCTAAGAATTTGTCTCTTTATTAGTCACTTATTATTGTTAGAATAACAAATTCAATAAAATCCATCTACGTTACTGAACCGGCCAAGATATTGCAATCGATGTATTTTTATGTTTCTTTGGATCTTCCGAGTCAAAAAGTTAAAATTCTTTATGCTTCTGTCAACAAAAGTCCCCAAAAACAACTAGGACTATTAGTTTGCGTGTCCATGAATGCATGCCTTATTTGATTAAGTTAAACAACGTATTTGGTAATCCGTGTTACAAGGTATGTATTTATAAATTTAAATAATCGCTCACTATAAATAATAATCCATTAATGGAAATTATCATCAAAGAAATCAGAAATACACAAGTTTGTTTGTCAGAAATGATTATAATCCAACTCTATTTTATTTTAGGGGTTTCATATATGCAACTGCCACACACAGATTTTTGAATGTAGAAAAAAGTTTTAATAGACTTATAATTGTTCAGAATAAAATGCAAATAATTTCATTAAACTACTCTGGCACTCTTTGAAAATTATATATTTTTATTAGTAAGATCAGTATTCTCTATTAATTTTATATATAAAATCTTTATGTCAATAAAAAACTACGTTACATATTTGCATATTATCTTTTTATTTTTAATGTTATTTTTATTCGTTTGATATACTATATCATACTAGTTTTTCTCTTGTATATGAACTAACATTAGTTAACTCTATTTTTTTTTTACACTATTTCTAACATTCTTTTTATTTTGTATACTCAAAATATTAATTCTCTAATATTTTCCTTATAAGGATTTCTTTGCCAAACCTGAAGTAACCTAGCTGAATCCGTAAGATTGAAGTACAACTCTCTCATTTTGTGAGTGCGGTTCACCCTCTTTGTCTGCCCTATATGCTTTCTAACCTGGCAAGAATATAACTATATTTAATTAACTTAACCTTTTTGCTTTATATCATTTTTCGACTTGTTTAATGAATATATTAACTAATAACATGTCACTTTGATGGATTAGGTTATAGGCATGATCTATGTAATCTTCTTAATCCCCAATAACTTGACACGCGTATATGAAGAATTACACACTTGAACATGACACTCACTTCATAATCATTGGTCCAACTCATATGTTCCAAACCCTCTATATATTAATAACTAATAACCCATTTTTAAAACTTATCTTAACTTTGTTCAACTAATAGGGTGCATAATTAGGGCACTTAGCCTTGGATCTCTGATTTTATATGGATTCGATTGATTACTTTGTGGTAGTTTCCATTTCATCATATTTGCCATCAGCTATAATCTTTGACCTTCGCAATAAGACTTAGCACGTGTTGAATCCAAAGTTTATATGGCAGTTATATATATGCGTAAGTGACATAGTAATGAAGTCAATTTTATAATACAAACGTTGTGATAATTATACACGTATGCGTATTTTGTAGAAACGTAAATATTTTCGTTGGTATAAGATAGCAAAATCCTTCCAAATTAAAATGCTTATTTAATCTAACTCAAACGGAAAACTAATTAAAACTGGATTAATTTAATTTGAATTGATTAAATTTTATTTTTAATAAATTGTATAAATTAGATCGAATTTTAGATTTATTTCTTAAAATTAATCCAATAATTTAAACCGCATAATGTGTTAAATATTATTATTTATATATTATTATTATTTAGTAAATATTTTATATTCAAAAAATGAGATTTATTTATTTATTTTAATTAATTTATAATTTTATTTTTAATGTTATGTTATTATTGGATTTTTAAAAAAAAAATTTAAGGATCGGTATTTTTATTAAAATTTAATCAGTATTTAATTATTAAAAAAAATGTGTAATTTCACACCATTAGATGTAATTTCACACCATTAAAAATAGAGAAAATTTCACTCCCCTCCCCTGACCCCCTGCGAGATGCTAAAATGACACTGTCCTCCCCTCTATTTATAAAATGTACATTCCCCTACCTTATAACTTTTAAAAAACCTTCTCTTTAATCTATTTTAATTCTTTTGTGTTAACTAATTTTAACTTTATCCATTTTTCAAGAAAAAATAAATGATCTTTTTACAAAAATACCCTTTAACAAAAATTTTATTTTTTGTCATTAATTTTACTTACCAAAACACTCTTTAATAAATTATTTTTTTATTAATTAAATTGTATTTTTATCAAAATATTTTTTAAAAAATTTAATAATTAAATTATTTTTTCTAAGATACCCTTCAATAATTTTTTAATTATTAATTATAATTTTACCAAAATTTTTGTTAGCAACTTTTTTATATTTTACTATTAGTTTTTCGATACAATATATATTATTTTAATATTAAAAAAATCCTAGTAAAATTATTTTTCAATATCAATATATATTAATTGTTATAGATATTAACAATGGTAAGACTTTTTTATTTAATGTTAAAATAATATACATTGATATCGAAAAATTAATAGTAAAATATAAAAAATTATTAACAAAAATTTTGGTAAAATTATAATTTAATAATTAAAAAATTATTGAAGGATATCTTAGAAAAAAATAATTTAATTATTAAATTTTTAAAAAAATATTTTGATAAAAATACAATTTAATAAATAAAAAATAATTTATTAAATGGTATTTTGGTAAGTAAAATTTAATGATAAAAAATAAAATTTTTGTTAAAGGATATTTTTGTAAAAAATAATTTTTTTTTTTAAATAGATAAAGTTAATATTAGTTAACACAAAAAATTTAAAATAGATTAAAGAGGAGGTTTTTTAAAAGTTATAAGGAAAAGGGAATGTATATTTTATAAATAGAGAGGAGGAGAATGTCATTTTAGTATCTCGTAAAGGAGAAAAGTGAAATTTTCTCTTAACAATATTAATGATGACTAATTGATAGTTACAAATCACAAAATGTGTTAATCCCTAGCATTACTATTTTTAAAATATTGTTAAATTTATTAATCATTATTGGTTATTTGGTTATTTAAAATTTAATGTTGATACTTGTTATGTAAATTTATTTTTTTTTAATTTATAAAATTGTAAGTTAAATTTAATTCAAACCGTTTAATGAAAATTAAATCGAATTGGATCGAATTCTCTAAATAAATCATCCAAACTAAATTGTATTATAAATAAAATTAATATTCAAATCAAATATTTTTTAACTTAAAATCGATCCAAACCACGTGGTAAACATATCTGTATGTAACAAGAGTCAATGCTACAAGATGGATTCTATGCTCCATTTCTACTAAGCCAGATTTATAGCTTCAATGTATCTGTTCGATTGACACGAAATATCGGCATTTAAAAATAAAATAATTTAGAGATTTTTATTTATTTTATTAAAGCGTATTAATACTCTTATTATATATATAAAATTATAAAAATAAACAATTTAAGTTAATAAAAAAATTACATCATCTATCTAATTAAAGAAATATTAAAAATTTAAATTTGATCTTATATTAGTAACTTATTAACGGATCCACAACAAATTTATTTTTAGTCTATCGAAAAAAATAATTTGTAAGTAATTAATAAATAATTAAAACGTAGTTACTTATAGCATCCAATAATTGCATAACAATTAAAATTTTATAAGCTTCTTATAACATCCAATAATTAGTATCTTAAAGTGTATTATTATATATAAATATAACGTAAAACTATTTTACAAAATATTCATCAGAAAAACATTTTTCATCTCTCTCATTATTATTTAAAATAATAATAATAATGTAGATCAGAGTATAATTGCTAAAATATACTTGTAAAAGTTATTATGTTTATATCCTCAAAAGGTTTAAGACTTTAATGAACTAGCAATAAATCTAAAAATTGTAACTATAAACTCATCCTTAAAAATTTTCTCCCTTTGGAATTATTTTTATTCATTCATTTTTGTATGATTCGACCATTTTTTTTATTATACTTCTACAAATTAAATTTATTTTACAAAAATTTTATTTAGCCCGTTCTCAAAATTATATTAATGTCTACCCAACTACATTACTAATGTAACTCTACTTCTTTTTAAGTAAAAATTTTGGGTTTCTCTTTCTTAATTATTTTTCTTCTTCTTCTCTTTCTAATATTAGTGTCCACATATATAAGCTAATTTCAGGGCGGAACTAGATGAAATATTAGAAGGAAACAAAAAATATTTATACAATAAAATAAAATTAAAATAAAATTTTAAAAGAAGTTAAACTAAAATTTACATATAATTTACATGTAAAAAATTAAAATTAGAGGGACTATTGCTCCCTTTCTTACTACATAGCTCCGCCCCCTGCTGATTTTGATTATATTGTGAAAAAAATTGAACGTATCATCAAATTAAGTGCCCAAAATTTTAAGTGAATTAAAAAAAATGAGAGAAATAGTTATATCTCTAATATTTTTTATGTAAAAGATTCTTTTAAATTTGTGTAAATTTTGTGTAAATTTTTTTTTGTTTTATGTGACTTTTTTTGTTGTAAAATTTATTATTTTAAAATTTTAAATTAGTAAAAAATATATAAACAATTATATTTTTAACAATAAAAAAATAAAAGATATTAACTGATCGACATGAATATAGTTGCAAATATGTTTTCTATGTATATATAAAAAATTAGTCACTTAATAAATTATTCATATAAAATATATATTAAAATATTAATTAATACACCTTAAAAATGACAATACATATATTTATACATATACAAATATATAATAATTAATTTAATAATTAATTTTAATATACACACGATATTTTTGTTATACATATCATTTATGTGATGAGACAATTCAAAATATTCGGCATAAACACATCATTAGGAGCTTCACTTCTTTTTTGCATGTCTGGTTGTGACATTAAGATGGTATCAAGCAAAAATATTTAGAAGACAATAAAAATAATTTAAAATAAATTTATTTATATTTTTTAATTATTACTTATTTTATTTTATATTTTTAATTATTTCTATAATAGATGGATAGATAGATATTAAGTTGGGTAATATAATTGAGTTATTATATCTCTAATATTTATATCTTGACTCAAAAATATAATTAGACCCAAAATAAATAAAAATTTATTCAAGAGATCCAGCTACAATCCCTATCCAGCCTCATATATAGAGGTCGGACATAGCGATAAAAGTCTGACCCTATATATTCAAATAAGTAAGCGACTCCTAAAATATTTTCTACTTATCTAAAAAGGAAGATCTCAACAACTTCTCTAGAAAAAGGGAACGGCATCCATTATCAAAGGTGAAACTACTCTAAAAAGTAGTTATCTATTCTACTATAAATATACTGACACCCTCAGGTATATTCAAACCCCAATCTACTAAAAACCTGCTTTGAACCCGTGCTAACTTAAGTATCAGAATCCCTTGCACGTACTACCCCTTACCCCCTCACGAGGAACTCAGAAAGCGGCACCTCGGCGTCAGCAGAAGTCAGATGCTGCCCTAAAAGGAGTCTGGACCTCACGTTCAGGCCCAAAAGCAATTCCATTTCAAGTAACCTTTGGAACATTGGTGCCATTGACGGGGACTTGGAAGTCTACACCCAAACATACGGCATCTGAATTAGAATCAAAACCTCATAACGACGACCGAGCACTCGTGATACCTCCACGACATGAAAGAGCGAGTGGCCCCCACGGGAAAGGTACATCAAAAAATTTTTCACCGTGGTGAATCCATTCAGAAGTTCATCCACTCGAGGATGAGGAGCCCCCTCATCCAACAGAAATCATGGGACTTGTCACGGGCGCCATGGTCGATTAGAGCAACTTGAGTAGGAGATTGAGTGACAAAGAGAAGCGAAAAGAGATTTGTGAAAAGAGGTATGATGATGCAGAAAGCTGAAAGAAAAGCTCTGAAAATTGGAGGCCAACCTTAGAAGTCGGAGTACTCGAACTGATTGGGAGGAAAGCCCTCTGGGAGGAGAGGATCCGTTCATTAAAGAGATCATGCGAGCTAGGGTTCCTATGACCTGTAAAATCCCCTACATAGTTCTCTATAATAGAACGACCGACCCAAGGCACCATCTTAGCAATTTTAAAAGTCAGATGTACCTAGCTGACGCGTCTGATGCAACTCGCTGCAAAGCTTTTCTGATAATGTCAACTAAAGTGGCGATGAAGTATCTCGATAGCCTTCCACCGAGGTCGGTGACCTACTTTGACGATCTGACAAGGAAGTTTCTTACCCAGTTTTCAATTTAGAAGGACAAAGTCAAGCATGCTCCAAGTCTCTTAGAGGTTAAACAAGAAGTCGGAGAAACTCTTCGAGATTATATGGAAAGATTCAACAAAGCTTGCTAAGAAATACAAAACTTACCTCCAGAAGTAGTAATAATTAGGGGTGTTCATAAAAAAAACTAAAATATGGTTAATCGGTTAAAAAACCATAACCACATTTTGGTTAACCAGTTTAATAAAATAATTTTAAAAATCATATCCATATTTTTAGAATTGGTTAACCAAAACCAAATTAAAATCAAAACCTAATTTCAAAACCAAATTACATACTCTCTCTCTCTCTTTCTCTCTCTCTCTCTTTCTCTCTCTCTCTCTCCCTCCTTCTCCCCATTCTTCTCTCTCTCTCCCTCCTTCTCCCCCTTCCTCTCTCTTTCTCTCTCCCTCCCTTCTTTCTCTTCTTCTCTCTCTCTCTCTCTCTCTCTTTCTCCCTCCTCCTATCTCTCTTTTTCCCATCTTTTCCTCCTCCTCTCTCTCTCTTTCTCTCTCTCTCTCTCTCACATTTTTCTCTTTCTCCTCCTCCTTTTTGTCCTTTCCTTTTCTCTCTCCCCCTCCTCCTCTCTCTCCCTCCTCTCTCTCCCATTCTCTCTCTTCTTTTCCCTTTTTTTCTCTCCCCTTTCCCTCTCTCTCCCCCTTCCTTCCCCCACTCTCTCTCTCCCTTCTCTCTCACTCATTTTTCTCTTTATCTCCTCTCCCCTTCTCTCTCTCCTTTCCTTCTCTCTGCTTCTCTTTCTCCCCCTTCTCTCTCTCTCTCTCTCTCTCTCTCTCTCCTTTTTCCCTCTTTCTCTCCTCCTCTCTCTCCTCTATCTCTATCTTTCCCTCTCTCTTTCTCTCCCTCTCTTTCTCTCTCTCTCTCTCCCTCTTTCTCCACCTCGTCTTTCTTTCTCTCTCCCTTGTCTCTCTATCATTCTCTCTCTCTCTCTATCTCTCTCTCTCTCCTTCTCTCCGCTCTCTCACTTCCTCTCTCTCTCTCTCTCCTTGCCCTCTTTCTCCCCCTCCATTTTCTCTCTTTCTCTCTCTCCTTGCCCTCTTTCTCTCCCTCCATTCTCTCTCTTTCTCTCTCTCCTCCCATTCCTCTCTCTAATCATCTCTCCCCTTTTTCTATCTCTCCTCCTCTTTTCTCTCTCCCCTCCATCTCTCTCTCCTTTCCTTCTCTCTCTCTCTCTCTCTCTCTCTCGCATATCTCTCTCATTTCTCCTCTCTTTTCCCTTTTTTCTCTTTCTTTCTCTCTCTCTCTCTCTCCCCTCTCCTTACTCTCTCTCTCTCTCCTTTCCCTCCCCTCTCTTTCTCTCTCTCTTTTTTTTCTTTTCTCTCTTTCTCTCTCTCTTGCTCCTCTCTCTTTCCTTTTCTTCTTTCTTTCTCTCCCATTTTCTCTCTCTTCTCCTCTTTCTCTCTTCCTTTTCTCTCCTCGTCTTTCTTTTCTTACTCTCTCTTTTCTCTTTCACTCTCAACCTTCTCTCAATCTCTATCCCTCTTCTATCTCTTTTCTCCTTTTCTTTCTAAAGCGAGAGAGAAGAGAGAGAGGAAGAGAAGATAGAGGAGAAGAAAGAAAAAAGAGAGAGATAAGAAGAGAGAAGAAGGATAGAAGAGAGAAAGAGGAAGAGAAATAGGACAATCATAGAGAAAGAGATAGGGGAGAGAGAGAGGATGGGAAGAGAGAAGGAGAGAGCGACAAAAAAAGATAAGGAGAGAGAGAAAAGAGAGGAGGGGAGAGAGAGGGAGAGGAGGGGAGAGAGAAAGAGGGAAGGGGAGAGAGAGGAAGAGAAGGATAGAGAGAAAGAAAGGGGAAGGAGAGAGAGAGGGGAAGGAGAGAGAGATAGATAGATAGAGGGGAGGGGGAAAGAAGGAGAGGAGGAGGGAGAAAAATGGGAGAGAGAGAGAGAGAGAGAGAGAGAGAGAGAGAGAAAGAAGAGAAGGGGAGAGAGAGGGGAGGGAGGAGAGAGAGAAAAATGGAAAAGAGGAGAGAGAGGGAGGAAGATAAAGAGAGGGGAGGGGGAGAAAGAGAGAGAAGGAAGAGAGAAGAGGAGGGGGAGAGAAAAGGAGAGAGATGGAAAGAAGGAGATAAGAAAAAGTTACTCGTATCATTTAGAAAGAAAATTATTTATATTAGAAAAAATTATTTATAGAAAATGCTAAAAAGAGATAAGAAAGAAAAAGAAACGAAAGCAATCGAAGGGATTTCATTATTTACAAATGTTATTCGTATCATTTAGAAAGAAAAAAAATTTTAGATTAAAAAAATTCAATTAAAAAAAGCTTTAAAAATTTGGGTTTTTGTTTGTAAAAATATTATTTTGTGTAAAAATCTATTTTTATATGTAAAAACCAATTTTATGGTATAAAAATTAATTTTTTAATATAAAAACCAGTTATTTTTTAAAAACTGATTTTTGCTTTAATAACCGGTTAAAAACCGGTTTTGAATTTCACTAACCGGTTAATAACCGGTTTTATCATGTAAAATCAATTTGGTTAATTAACCAATACTATATTTTTGGTTAACCAAAAAACTGGTTTGGTTTTTAGATTAACCAGACCATGAACACCCCTAGTAATAATGGGGTTAGTTAATGGTCTCAGAAAATGGTCATTTTCTCAATCCATATCAAAACGACACCCGACTTTCCTGTATGAAGTACAGGAGTAGACGGAGAAGTAAATCAACATGGAGAAAAATTTCTGACTTAGAGAGCCAGTTCCAAGGCAAAACCCTCCCTATCAAGCTTGGGATAAAGACAAGGAAGCAAAGAAAAAAGAGGAATACAACTTGGAAAAACCTCGAATATACCATAACTACACCCCACTCCGAGTTTTCCTTGTCGACATCTACAGAAAAATCTGCCACACTGAAAAATTTCTACCTCCTCGTTCTATTAAGCACAAGAAAGATGAAAGTCAGACGAAATATTACGAGTATCACAAGTTATATGGGCATTCTACCAATGATTGCTATGATCTAAAAAATGTCATAGAAAAGCTAGTCAGACAAGGTCGGCTAGAAAGATACCTCGTGGATAGGTCCGACGATCCAGGAAAAAGGAAGACAGGTGCTGAAGACAGAGGTCGACGAGATCGGCCACCACAAACCCCTGATAGGCATGTACACATGATAAATGGAGGATTTGCAGGAGGGGGAGTAATTAAGTCCTCTCGCAAAAGGCATCTTAAGGAAGTATACCAGGTCAGTGAAGATAGCAATGTTCCCGATTTATCCATAATTTCATTCACCAAAGAAGATTCCCAAGGAGTGACGCCTGGTCACGACGACCCCATTGTAATTACGATGATCCTCGCCAATGCAAATCTCCATAGAACTCTGGTAGATATGGGAAGCTCAGCTGACATATTATTCAAGCACGCATTTGATAAACTCGGGTTAGAAGAAAAGGAGCTGAGAGCTTATCCAGGTAACCTCTTCGGGTTAGGCGATACGCCCATCCGACCCCTTGGTTTCATCTTGTTGCATACCACTTTTGGTAAAGGCATGAAATCAAGAACCTTAAGTGTAGCATCAACCTACAATGCCTTAATAGGTCAAACAATTTTAAATCAGCTAGTTTTCCAAGGGTTACCTAAGACGTTGAGGTCGATCTCGGACGAGGTTTCCTGATTTGGTTGAGTCAGCCGTGTCCGACTTGTTGGAGCTGAAGTGCCACCGGTCCTTGATTCCTTGGGAAGAGCGGTGGTGGTACCTGCAAGAGACTCCGATGCTTAAGTTAGCATGGGCTTTTAACAGGTTTTAGTAGAAATTGGAGTATGCGTTATACCTGGGGGCTCCAGTGTATTTATAGTAGTGTTTGGTGATCTTCTTCAGGATAAGATTCTTATCTTATCTTATCTTTTGGCGTCCGTCTCTTGAGTAGCGGTGGCCTTGCTGTTTTGGGCCTCTCTGGCCCCTTTCTGGGACTCCAGGCATTATTCCAAGCTCTTCTATGGAGAGGTCAGACTCAAGGGATCACTTCATGAAGTCGGTCCTCCTGACTTCTGACGACCCGACCCTTAAAGCTCAGATCAGGGTATGAACAGTACCCCTGCTTGAGATTCGATCTCATTTTGAGAGGTCGTGCTCAAGCATCTTCCAGTTGGTTGTGCCCCGGGTGTTTTTATCCTTCTCGGGTAATTCTGCGTCTTTAATTCCCTTTCAAAATGCAAGGCGTTTGTTTTAAATGCTGCACCAGTTACGAGCGCCATAGTTTCTTGGATATACACGAGTGCTTTTAAGGCTCATTAATTGGGCTTTTATTCCTTTTGCCATTTCATTTTCCCTCTCTTTGCCTTGTTTAAAATCAGAGAGACTTATCTCATTTTCCCTTTTTGCTTCTGTCTGTTTCATTTTGTTTCTGGAGAAAGAGGCTTTCTTTCCCTCGTTCTTTGGCTGCCCCAGTTTCCTTTTCTTCGAGTTTTCAAGGCTTTCATCGTTTTTTTCGGTGGGGATCGTTCGTGATTTTGCCACTTGCTCGTCACCGTTTCCGCTTCTTCTTTTCAGGTTGGTACTTGCTTTCTTTGTTTGTGCTTCTCTTGTTTGATGGCGATTGCGATTCTTCTCCCCTGTTTCCGTGTTTGCCTCTGGTGATGTTGCACATTTGTTATTTCCTTTAAAGTTTTTATCTTTTTCTGCTGCTTCTGAATGGTTAGGGTATTTGATTTTTTGATCTTTTGAGTTTGTGCTTTCCTGTCTGTGCTTGTACTGCCTCCAAAGGGTGTTTCTAGCAAAATAACTAATAACTACTACTAATAATAAAAAAGCACACAAATAAAAGATGCCATTATGCAAATATGAATATATTTACACCAACCAATAACTTAGCACACATATGCAAATCCCCGAAAATGGCGCCAAAACATGACGAGCGGATAAATGTCGGTCAAGATTACCAAAAATATTTTTCAAAATCAAAGTCGCAAGTATAGTCTTAACCGACGATATTTCTGCTAATCAAAGTTAAAAAGTGTGTCACAATTAAATTCAATAACCGAGAGTAGAATCCCAAGCCATTTCCCTAGGAGTTGACACAAGATGCAAATTATTGGTTGTGATTTTCCTGGAGATTTTTTGAGCTTGAGAACAAGAAAAATAAATAACTAGAAATTAAAGCAATGGATAACTAGCAAGAGTGGTAAAATAATCAATATAAAAGGACTTGGTTAGGGTTGAGAATTGGAATTTCTATCCTCATTGTCTTTTCCAAGCATGATGGTAAAAACTCATTGCTCTCACTTAGTTATCCTCTAACAAGTGAAGGAAAGTCAAGTGAAATAATTAACTTTAACTCACAAGTCCTAGTCACTTCATAGAGAAGAACTAGAGTTGGTGAGTTTCAAGCTAAATAGCAATGTTCAATTACCAATTAATACTTGAATATAACAATTCAAGTGGCTCCAATTACTCAATCCCAAACCAAGCAAAGAAATTTACTCCATGATATTGGATGACATTTTCTCAAACACTTGGTGAGCAAAGATAAAAGACATGATAATAAATAGGAAAATAATTCAATTCAAATTACCACTGAAAACAATTAACAAGAACAAAATAAGCAATAACAATAAATATAGAAATAACTCAATGCATTAACAAAATTCAATAGTAACAAGATCCAAACATGAATTCATGTAACCAAATAGTAAAGAGTAATAAGAGAATTAGAGAAGAAAACTATAAGAAAAATGACTCCAAATGAAGGTAACCACAGCTTCTCTCAAGATCCAAGTGAAAGTAAAACTAAGAATACCAAAAACCCTAGAGAGAAGTGGGAGTTTCTCTCATTAGAATTCAAAACTCAAAAAATAAGCTAAAGTGTGAAGTGTGTTCAGTCTCAGCTCTATCCCAGCCTCTAGTCTGCATTTTTGGGCTTGAAACTGAGCCAAAATTAGCCCAAAAATTGCCCCCAGCGTATTTCTTTAATTGCAGCACGTGACGCTCATCACGTGTAAGTGTCAGCCACGCATACTCGTCAGTGGGCTCTGCACAAGGTCACGCGTACGCATCAGTCACGCATATGCGTCAGTGGTCGACGCTCCTAGTTACGCGTACGCATCAGTCATGCATACGCATCGCTTCGAAACTGGTTTGATTACGCGTACGCTTCAGCCATGCGCGCGCGTCGCTTCCAGCTTCTTACATCTTCAAATTCTTGTGTTCCTTCCACTTTAGCATGCTTCCTCTTCATCCTCTATGCCATTCATGCTCTATAAATTCTGTAATCATTTAACGCGCATATCACGGCATCGAATGATAATAACAGAGGATTAAAAATTAGTGATTTAAAGGCTTTAGGAGCATTTTTCAATCATAGTACAAAATTGGGAAGGAAACTTAAAAACATGCAATTTTCCTGAATAAGTGTGAGAATAGTTGACAAAATCTACCCAATTCAATCCAAAATATACCATAAAATAGTGGTTTATCAAAGATCGATGAGGTTCTAGTAAGGGTTACTATAAAGTGTCTAACCTGAAGGGGAACGAGCTTCCATAAGTGCACCCATAAGTCGAGCCATACAAATACTTAGACATTAAAAAGCTAAGGAGGAGGGATATGTTCGCTGGAAATCATGTCTTCGGGTTGTGCGAAGGAGGTCGGAAAATTTTCTGGCTGAGATGGAGCAGGCTCATCGTCCACCCGAAGAGCTCCCTTAGCTCGGACTTCAAGAGTCTTCGGGTCAAGCATAGGAGTGTCCTCCTCATCTTCTGGCGTAGGAACAATCTTCCCATCAGCCATAATATTGTCAGGACTGATAAGAGAGAAGTCAGCCTCGGAAGCTACAACTCGGATTTGAGCCTTCAGATTTTCAACTAGCTCGTCCATTCCCTAAGCTATAGTCTCCTCTAACTCCGCATATTTCTCCTTTGACTTGGTAACCTCGTCCACCAAGTCAAGTTTTTTTCCCAAAGACCCTAATATAACTCTCTTCATCTTATTCCTTTAAGCCCTCCACTATAGCTAAGGCGGCCTTAGATTGCTTTACCCTCTCCCGAGCCTTGCCGAGGTCGAACATAAGTGACTCCTTCTCACCCTCCAACTCTTTTCTTGATTCCCTTAAAGACACCACCTCAACCTATAGATTAGTCGAAGTATTTTGGGTGATGCCAAGGAGAGTCTTCTCTAATTCCCTCAGCAAAGCTGCATATATCCTGGCCGTCTGAACTCCACCCTAGGAGAATACTTGAAGATGGCTTTTAATAGAAACATCATCCATGCCGATAAAGCTATTTAGAAGGATGTGTTTCTTGCTCCAAGCTATTGCATCAAAACCTTGCTCATAAATACCTATCGATTTTGTAGTCTTACATTTTTTAGGGTTTGACTCGGGATTACGAGGTGGAACAGGAATTGTTTGCTTCCCCAATCTAGAAGGGGGAGTAGGGTGAGGAGTCAGGTCAGCAATAACTTTTATCAAGGCTAATGCACCTGAGTCCGATTTAGAAAGAGAGGAGAGGTTGTCAGATTCACCGACTTATTTTAATTGAAAAGTTCAGACAATAACATTCTTCCTAGCAAACCGAAGAGTTTTTATAGCAGCCGACTTGGGAAGCATCTTCTCTGCATGACATAAAGGTGGGATAATGTTAGCCATGAAAACAAAGTCAACAAAATTACATCTACAAAATGAAAAGAAGACTACCTAGTTCGGATTGAAGTTGGCTTGGATTTTCTAAAAACTTCTTGGTATCCAGATAAGGAGCTCGGCCCCAACACTCTTAGAACAAACCAACTACGCTCTCCTCGACCTCATCTAAGTCATCCAAATTATACTTAACTATTATGAGATGTTCTTCCCAGTACAAAGGAAAAAGAGGCTCATCTCCCTCACCCAGAAAGAAAGGTCGGACACCCTCAATAGAACGGATCTTAAAGAAGTAATTTTTAAATTCATGAACAGAATCATCAAAAATGGCAAAGACTTTCCTCCCCTGGACAACTCGGAAGGAAATCCAGCCCTGCTTCTTGTAGTTGAAAGGCTTAATGAGGACAAAAAGATAAAAGAAGACCTTAACAGAAGGAAGGACGTCAAGTTTTCAACAAAGAAGTTGGTATATTTTTAAGAAACCCCAAGAATTAGGATGCAGTTGTGTAGGGGCAATATTACAAACCTTAAGGACCTCACATTTAAAGTCGAAAAATGGAAGGCTAACTTCTAATTTGGTGAAAAAACAATCATACACATGGATGAAATGACGCTAAAAACAAACCCTCTCCTCAGGGTCGGCAACCACAATCTCGTATCTTCTCTCATCCTCCCGATCAAGCATAACCTATGGTGTCTATGAAAGGTTTCAGCGGACTCATTATCAATAACAGGAATAGGAGTAAGAACAGATATATCTACCCAAGTCAAGTCGTATGGGACTTTAGAGGACATGTTGTGAATTATTGACCGAGACATAAGAGCTATACCTACAATATAATAAAAGAAGATTATCACTACAAGTCGGCAGGCCAGGCACAACAATATAAATATTTACACAAAATCAAAAGAGGTCGGGTCGTCATCAACTAAGAACGTTACAGTTCTTACAACCCTTCGTATGCACACAGATATGAAAATGGTCCCATCGTCAAGGAAAAACATGAAACCATTTGGGGGCAACATAACGTAAAACCCCACTCAGTTTCTTACTGGCAACAATAAAAGTTCAAGAAAAGAAACAAATTTTCAAATGAATACGACACAGAACCATCAAGTAAACAAAGAATCATCGCCAAAACAACAAAAACGAATTTAAAATCAGAAATATACATTATCCAGCCAAGAACAAGGGTACAGAAAATAAAGAAAAAGGCGAAGACCGACCTTGATTGAAAAATGAAGCGAAGAACACACAAACAACAAAACGCGAACGTTCCTCTAGCGTAAGCAAAGCCTTCTGAAGTCCCAAGATAAAGAAATCTTGAACACAAGAATGGTGGACTAAAAGAGAAAAAAAATATTGAGTGCAAACGTTTCAGAAGAAAAGCAAAAAAGAAGAAAGAGAAATGAATTTGGTATTTATAAGACACCGAGGGTAAAAGAGTAATTTTGCAACCCTCCATTTATTGCGCATGGTTACCAAGGTGACCGTAGAGTAACGTGCACAAAGCTACGAAAAGATGTAATGTCTCGAATTTTAAAACACGTCGAGTGTCCGACCTAGTCTCAAGAAAGACAGTTCGCCCGGATTGATGTTTTAATCCGCCAGAGATCAAGTCTAACCTACAAATGTTCGAGTCCGACCTTAAAAAGCTCAGACTCAAGTAGGGGCGCTGTTTATACCATGGCCCAAAATTATAGCCAGGCCTAAAATGAATAGAAACTCACTCAAGAGATCTAGCTACTACACCTACCCGACCTCATAGAGGTTGGACACAGCAACAAAAGTCTACCCAGTACTCCTACTTATCCAAATAAGTAACCGACTCCTAAGATATCTCCTACTCATCTAGAAGGGAGATGTCAACAACTTTCCTAGGAAAAGTGAACGACCATCTACCATCAAAGGTGGAACTACTCTAAAAGGTGATTATTTATTCTACTATAAATACACTAATACCCTCAGATATATTTAGACCCCAATCTACTTAAAATCTACTTTGAACCCTTGCTAACTTAAGCATCGAAATCTCTTGCAGGTACTACCCCTACCTGCTCACGAGAAACTCGGACGACGGCACCTCGGCATCAGCAGAAGTCGGACGCTGCCCTAAAAAGAGTATGGAGCTCACATTCAGGCCCAAAAATAATTCCGTTTTAGGTAATCCTCGGAACACCTAATATTACCTTTTATCAAAATGCATGGTTTCACTATGATAAATTATAAATTGTTATTGAATAACCAATTTAACTTTTTTTATAATTGAATTATTTTAACAAAACATTCTATATTTAATGTAAATCTTTTTGTCTTTTATTTTGAGATATTTTTATTAGGACTAAAATTTTTTAGGTTTCATTTTAGTATTTAACCATATAGAAAAATATTATTCATACAAAATTTAAATGCCATATAAACACCTATTCTATTATTATTTTTAGATTTTTGTCTTAGTTAAATTATTCTACGAGTCTCTATAATTTTATCAAATTTAATTATAATTAAATTTTTATAGTTTAAAAAATTTTGAATAATTATATTACAACACCGTTTTGAAGTTAATAGAATATTTTTTTTTTAAATTAAAGATACACGTAAAAGCTAAATCTCTATATCTGCACGTCCTCTTATTTTAAAAATATCTTATTAATTCTAACATTTTTAGTATGGTAAATATTTAATTACAAAATTCAAAACGATATATGAACTTAATTGAAAGATTTTAAATTATAAACACTTAATTATAAATTTATATAGTAAAATTACAGGACTAATATAATAATTTAATATTTTATCTTTTTTATTAATTTTTATTGAATATCAAATAAATATTGTTAGTTAGGTAGATGTTTTAATAAATTGTTGTATATAATTATTTGTGTGTCTCTTTATCGTAAACTAATAATTTAAATTTTAACATAAATAATTTTGTGATATAGTATTAGAATTTTTATACCAGAATTAGAATAATTACTCGTGTACTTTTTTCTAATAATTTAATTTTTTAAATAAGGACACATATGATTTTTTTTTTTTACAAACAAATTGAAGGCAAGGGAATATATGTATGTATGAATGTAATTAGAATGAATGAAATAGTAGGGGGAGGCACATATTAGGCAGGGAAGCCATTTTGGTACCTATAATGATGTGAGCAGAGAGCACGCATGCGTGGTCCCGTAAGACTAAGAGGAACAACACGTACAGATACAGTGCCAAGTGCCAACTGGGTTTCATATATATATATAGATACCCTAATACAATTGTGGAGGATGAGGCTTTAGTTTGGTTCCGACTTCGGTGGGGTTTCGTTATATCGCAAAACAATTTTCTTAATTTTTAATTAATTTTGTAAAATATAAACAAATAAAAACAAAAGTGAGAGGCCAAGATTATACATTTTCTGGTGTGTTGCATGAATGCGCAGATAGGTGTTTATTTAGGAGAGATGAGCCTCGTTCTTTGATGCATTGATTTGACATTCAACTAAACAGTACCACACTAGCTACTAGTCACTACACAGAATTGACGTAGCAGCCACACCCATCCCCAAATATATCACCTTACCTCTCTACGCCTATACTTCCTAAACTTTGGAGTTTAATACAGGAAACAGGACAACAGTTATAAATTTAATAATGATCAATATTTTATTTTATTATTTTATAATTTTTTTGGTTTAAATTTTTTTTATGACTAATGCAGTAATGCTTACAAAAATACGTTTGAGAAAACTTACCCTCATTTCTTATAAAATATTTAAATGATACTTTTTTTTTATAAAATTAAGATAACGTATTTTTTAATTTATTTGATCAAAATATCTTGTAATGGTTACTATAATTATATATATAAATTAGAAATAATTATTTGATTAATTTAAATAATAATATATAAAATACATATTTATTAAAATTTATTTTTTATACATTAATAATGTAAAAGAATTTTATATTAGACGTTTAATTGTGATTTTAGTTTATCAAAAATAACTCATTTTTAGTCCTATTACGTAAAAAAAATCATCTAAATATATCATTTTGATTAGATTATTATATAAAATTCTTTATAAGCAATGACGAACCCAGAAAATTTATTTTGAGGGGACAAAAATAATATACATTACTATCAAAAGATATATTAATCTAAATTCAAAAAAATAAAAGTGCACATCAATTATTCGAATAAAAAAATAAAAATTACATATAATAAAATAGAACGAAAGATATTTTTTAAAATATTTTTTCATTATTATTTCTATAAATAAAAAATATATATTCTAAATTAGTAAATTGATCAATTGACTTTAAAAATTTATATACAACATAATTACATATAATAAAATAGAACGAAAGATAAACAAATAAATAATAAGGATCACTAAATTGAGAATAAAATAAAATATATAAATTTATAAAGAGAATAAAAAATTAGATTAATACCTAAATTATAATTGCTTGAATTATAATTTGTAATTAAAAATATCAAAAAGAGAAACAATGAAATTGAAAGATACATAGAGTCATAAAGAGTTATATTAAAAAATAGAAAACTTAAAATTTACATTTTGATGAAAAAAAGATGACCACTAGAAAAGGAATAGAAAAAGAAGATTGAAACTAAGAAAAGGATTTAAGAGAATAAAGGAGTAATGACGGCTGAGATTTAAAAATGAGAGAAGACTAAATTTGATTAGGTTAACTAATAGTCAAAATGATAGAAAGATAAAATGGATTTAAGACTTTAAATAATTGGACTAAATTTATTTATAATGGAATCATTTAAAATTTAAAATTTAAAATGGATATATATATATATATATATATATATATATATATATATATAAGAGTGGGGGCAAATACCCCCTGTTTCACTACCTGGATTTGTTCCTGTTTATAAGTATATCAAAATAAAATTCTATTTATTATAATTGCAACAAGCTTATTTATTTACAATATTTTATCAGATGATAAAAAAAATATGTTAACTTGTTACAAACATATTTAATTTAAAAACAATAAAGTTTTTATATATATTTCATTGATAATGATAAAATATTAAAGGTAGATAAAATGTATTACATTAATAATAAATATATATGATATATATTATTATTATTATTATTATTATTATTATTATTATTATTATTATTATTATTATTATCAACCAAACAATTATTATTGATTTATTTATAGTTATAATGATTATTAAAGGATATTTGGATCAAGTGAACAAAAGAATAATATGTTATTTTAATTTTGCAAGGAGGGTGAGTGTAACTTTTATATATATAATTTAATGATTTGTTGATTAAGTACATTTTGATGAAATGGACGTGTATATTATTATTTTAATTTTATAGTGGAGCAAAATGCAAATCTTATAAATATAAAAGAATGAAGTGGTATTTAAACATTTCACATAAGATCGAAAGTAGGGGTGACAATATGTATTTTATCTGTGGGTACTTAATTTGATCCCACATGATCGAGTAGAATTGTCAATCCGATCCGCAGCAAATAGGGTAGGGTGCGGGTTGAGTTCTCATGCGGGTCGAGTAGGGTACAGGTTGAGTCTCGACCCTATTCGACCAACACGCACTCTATATATGTATATGTTATATATTTATATAAAAATTTGTTTTAAGTGGATATTGAATCAAAGACCTCTCGCTAAATGTAAAAGATCCTTAGCCACTAAAAGAAGATCATTAATTGATAATTTAATATTTTTTTTACATAAAAGTCAGTTCTATTTTAAATTATCACGAAGTTATATAATAATTTTACATTTTTTTTTTGTAATCCGCGGATAGGATCGAGTATCTGCGGGTTGAGAACGGGTAGGGTTAAAGTTGGGATATTTTCAACCCGCGAGTCGGATAGGGTTGAATTTATATAAAAATTTCAACCTGCGAATAGGATTAGGATTGGCTTCAAACCCTATCCTACTCTACCCATTGCCACCCCTAATCGAAAAGAAGTATCGATCATTTATTCAAAAACATATGTCAAATCCATTTTTTTTAAACAAAGTTCGTTTTAATTACTTTCCGAATTAACATGATTGATTTGTAAATCTACTTCTTGTCTAAGGAAAATGGTAATATCATTTCTATTTTTGATAATATTACTTCATACTTAAGTTTTTTGTATTATATTTTGTATGATTTTATAAAAAAAAAAGTAACACTATCAAAATAAGAGAGATGAATCCATGTCTAATTATCAGATTATCGATATTTATGCAATTTTTTTATATCAAAGACCAATACAATAAATGATGCAGAATGCAAAACAGGGAAAGAAAAAGTTAATACACTTGCACCAAGAAGAAAATGAGAGCCTCTGAAAGACTGTTTCTTTTTTTTTTTTTTTTAAATAAAGATTTTTATATTTTTCGTTTTAAATAATAATAATAGATAGAGTTATGCTTGTATTTATTACATCTTAAGGTGACAATGACTTTGTTTGGGTGAGTTTTTTAAAAAAAAAATTTTTTTAGTTATTTTTTTTAAAAATCTTATAGAAAAGTAAAAGTAATTTTATGTTTGGATATCTCATACAAAAAGATCTTTTTATCTAACAATTATGTTTGGGTATAACAATATAAAAGTACTTTTTTGTTTATTTATTATATGAAAAACATCTTTTTTTAAAGAAAAAAGATCTTTTAAAAAAAGATGTAAATTACAGCTTCTCAAAAAAATTTTCTTTTATTTTTCTAGTGTTTTTACTTTTACTACTAGAAATTTACCAAACATGCTAAAAAATAAAAAAAGATCTTTTTTCAACAGAATAATGGCGCCCAAACAAGCACAATGTGAGTGAAACTAAAAATGTACATTCTCTATTTTAATTTCGTTGACAGTGTCCAAAAATATAATTACTTCTACTATTACTTAAATTGAAAAATATAATTTTTTTATCTAAACAAAAAAAAACTGAAAGACCTGAAAAGGTTAGCAATTAATAATTTAATTATGGCCGGCTGATTAATAATCATGTTGTGCGATGCAGTATAATTAATGTGATTATTAGAATATTGTACAATCGCTTATTTAATAAAAAGGACACGATGAAAAATCCTCACAATATCTATAATGAGCTAATTATTTAGTCTAATAAAGATAAATAATAAAAAATTTTTCACTATTCTAAATTTAAAAACTCTCATTCAATTATTTCATTTCAAATTTCAAATTTTAAATTTCAAATTTTTAAAAAATTTAATTAATTATTTCAAAAAAATAACTATCCAAAATTTTAATTTACCAAAATATTTCACTCTAATATTCTCTTCTTTTTCAACTGACGGCCACTCCCACCTTCATAAATAATCATCCCACTTCACCTTCGCTACTTGACTTGTCACACGTCACTCACTCTTAGTAAAAATAACCATCCACTTAAAAAAAAATAATCATCTCCTTACCTAATAAATTGAACATCCAACATATTTTAATTGTATATAACTAAACCAAATCCAGTCAAAATAATCATCTACATAAAATTTAAAATAACCATCCGCATACCTACTAAAATGACTATCTTAAATTGACCATTAAAATAAAAGAAGTAGATGAATAAACAGAAGAAGCAACTATGATCATCCAACAATTTAATTTTTATTAAAAAAAGAAAAAAATGTATAATTTGACACATGAGTCTTATAATTTGATATAACATAAGATAAAAAAATGAAAAAAAAAAAGAAAAAAGTTTGAACAGATGAGGAGAAGACGACGACGCAATGGGTGAGCGGTGCAGGACTGGGGCCGACCGAAGCAGCTGCTGCCAGCGGGAAAGACGCGCATGAAGGAGGTTGGGTGCTGCAGTTCTGATCGGCGCTAATAAAGGCTTCAGGTCACGCGCTGCGGCGGTGGATGTTGAGAGCTACGACGGCTGGCCTCTGTGGCGGAAATGAGAGAAGATGGAAAGGGAGAAAGAGGGAGAGAAAGACTGGTTAGTGGTGTTTGTGACTATTTGGAATCTTTATTTATTTTGTATTTGAAATTGTTGTTTGTTTTATATTTAAAATTATAAATAATTTTATAATTAATTAATTTAATTATCATTTAATATTAATTTAAAAAATATTCTCATAGTACATATTATATACTAATTATATTAATTCCTCGTACTTTCTCAAAATATAATTGAGCTATTGTTAATTTAAAGAATTTGAACTTAATTTTTATACATTAATATAAATTAAGAATTGAAGAGTATATTTGAATAAGGAAATGAAAGTTAAATATAAGATATCAAATTTAAATAAGACATATAGACTATTAAGCTATTGATTTAGTTACACAAAAGTTTAATGTTATTTTTTTTTATTACACTAAAGAAGGGAGATTCGAACTCGCGACCTCTTAGGTGGGTATGAGGAGATTATGTCATTTGAGGTATAATTCATCGGCTAAAAATTTAATGTTGTTGTTTAATTAGATGTTTGTATTTGTATAATTCTTAAGATAATAATAATCATTAAGTAAAATGATTTTATTGATATAGCTAGTAACACAAATTAAATAAATTCAAAAGGTATCTATAAACATTAAACAATAGTATCAACCACTTATTTATACATATTATTTTATATAATTTCTTAACAAATTAATCAGTCATTAGAATTGATTAAATATTTCATAATAGAATAATTAAACATATTATAACATAATAATCAAATTTCTTTATATATAGCAGTATGATCAAGTTTATTCACGAATAATAAATATATATTTTTATACAGTAACTAACTAATGATTGATTTTTTGTGTTAATATGATTTGGTTAATGAAATTGGAATCCTCTATTACTATATAATCACTTAAATTTAAAATTCAAGTTAACATCCAATCAAAATTAAATTTCTCAACATACCTTTTTCATTTCAATTTTGAAACTTGTTTTTCTTTTTATTCTTTTAAAGTTTCCAACTTTAATTTTTGTAAGAAAAAGAGAATCAAAGAGAAGAAATAAAATACTTATTAGTGTTCAAAACTCAAATAGGATTTTCGAATAAAATATATATGTTATTAGAAAATGTAAATTAAATCTTAAATAATTATGTGCATTTTAGGATAAAAATTTCGCCAGCCGTTGGAAGTGGTACATTAAGGCAGGCTTAAAAGGTGTACGGCAAAGATTAGCAGTTCAGTGACCTTAACCACCGAAACATATAATGAAAAGACGAATATACCCCTGCAACCCCGTTTCAAAAATCTGGAGCTTCTTTTTTGGTACCTTCTAATTCTATTTAGTATTTCTCTCTCTCTTCCTCCCTCAGACTCAAGTCTCATATGATATAAATCAGAGAAACCTTTTTGCTTTACCGAGGAGACCCCCGAAAAAATAGCACCGAAACCCAAACCTTCTTCTCTTCTCTCTGTGCATCCGAAAAGGGTAACCAAACAAAGAAACAAAGAAGGGAACAAGCTGCTACTATAGGACTCTGTCACACACCCATATTCAGATATTCTCTTTTCCGTGCTTCCCTCTTACATTACACAACACCATAAAGCATAAAAAAGAAAAAAAAAATGAAAGCTGAGATCGTTAACAGTCTTGTCTTCTTCACTCTTTTATTCTGATCATTCTCTCTGAAGCTGAAGCTGAAGCTGAAGCTGAAAGTGTTCTTCTTCTTGATCTGATCTGGTACTTCTTCTTCTTTGCCATTTATGTTTTAGTACGAGTAATAATTGCTCCTCCATTATCAGGCATCGCTCTCGATTTAGCAATGCCGTTGACTCACGTTCCAATCATAACTCACGTCTGCTTTCTCTGTTTCCTTTTGCGTGTGCAATTAAACAACTTACTAGGATGATGATACATAGTGTCTCTTTTCAGTTACAATATGGTGTTTCTTTTCTGCTTGGATTTCAATAAGGTGGTGGTGTTCTCTCTGGCAACAGAGAAAAGAAAAAAGAAAAGGAAAAGGTTCACCTTTTGAATGGATGCTAGTGAGATCTCAATCTTTGCTTTTGAATGTTTTGTCCGAATAAAGAAAGGCTTAGGCTTTTTTCATGGTTCTTTGATCTGTAAAGCGCCAAACGGGAGCTTCAAAAGAAAGATTCCTCCAAAGAAAACGATGAACCCGGCCTTTTCTTTATCTACCTCACAATAGAAGCCACAACTATACTATATTCTCATTTTCATTTTCATTTTTCATTTTTTTCGTTTGTTTAAGACTCATGTGTGCTGTCTCCGCTTCTCCCTGCAACTAGTCTCTTTTATATTTGCCGTTGAAAACCGTTTAACATTTTTAATCATTTTCGTACCAATAAGATTAAACAAAACAAATATCTATACCATTGTTAATTACTATTTTATTTTTAATTACTTTAATTTTTCCATGTGTGTGACTTCCTCCAATTAATGCTACAAAATCAATCTCCCTCTCGAATTTTGTTATTAAAAATTCCTCGCTTCGGATTTGGATAATCTGCATCTCCATATATTATTGCCACTATATATTAAACCTTAGCCGTCTGCACTTGTTCTCATGCCAAAAGATCCTAATTCATATCTTGTTTTTGCTTCAGTTTTGAGCGATTCGAAGGTGGAAGAGCAATGAGAACAGAGTCCAACAAAATATCCAAGGTATATTATATGCATGCACTCACATAATTGATCTCTCGTATTTAATTTAATTTAGTACTAATTTCTCCTTGTTGTAGTCTTCTAATTAATTTTCGGTTAATTTTGTGATTATTGTAGTCTTCGTGGCCAAAACAAGCCGTGAAAAAGTGGCTTAACATAAAGACTAGTGCTGATAAGTTTCACTCAGATTATTGTTTCACAGGTAAGTAAATAAAACTTAGATCGATCCGTTCTTCATGTTTTTCGTCAATTAGGTTTAATTTCATAAATTGATTAATTAATTTGGAATCAGGAGCAGAAAGGAGGAAGAGTTGTTCGGACAAAGATTGTTACGCCGTCGTCCCAGATAATTTCTCAGGTAAATTAGGAACAGTGTTTATTGGTAGCCCTCAGATTAATTGGATTGGGTCCCAATTTGATTCCATCCCAATTTGATTGCCACGTGGATGGCCGGATTTTCCGGGAAACAGGGGCTGCCCTGCCTACAAAATTTAGCAGTTTTTTTTTGTTTGTTTTGGTGATGGAAATAATATTGAATTTTATTGATTGATGTTGGGCTATTTATTTTTTCAAAGAGGGGTGGTTGATGGATTCTAGAAATGGAATGAGAAGTTGGGATCTTGGGAAGGAAGAAACTTGTGTTCCTTTCAGTGATGCTCTCGACCTCAGGTAAGCACTTGTATCATAGCTTTCGTTGAAACATTATGTGGCTAACCTAAACTCATTGGGGTGCTGTTTTCTTTTATTATTATTTGTATTAGTTGTGGCGTTTTCTTTGACTTTTAAGAAAGAGTGATTTTGATTTTTGAGGGGTGTGGCTGTTTGTGTAGGATGTTCGTGGGGACGTGGAATGTTGGAGGGAAGTCACCCGATGAAGCTTTGAACTTGAGGGATTGGTTTAAGTCTCCTTCACCAGCTGATGTCGATGTCTATGTAATTGGGTATTTTTTCTTTTCTTTTTTTTTTCTCTTAATAGTTTGAATTTCATTACCTCTGTTACTAGTGTTTTTTTTTTTTTTTTTTTTTTGGAGTTTGCTAAAGAGTATTTAAAAATGTAGATTTTATTTTAGATTATATTTTAAAAAAAAATAATTTTTGCATTAAATGTTTTGGATGACTGATTAAAATTTTCTATTTATATCTTCTTAATTTGTGTTGCAATAATTAGCAAAACTTTGCTTTTTTTTTTGTCATCATTTTTTTTATTAAAGATAGAAAAATTCAAATTTACAATAAGTATAAAGAAATTATACCATTTAAATTATAACTCATTAACTTTTTTCAGTTATCTTATTTTTATAAATTCAATAAATAAATTGTATTTCAAAATTCAACTATTGAAAATAAACTTGACGGCCATTTTTCACAACCTTAAATTTATAATTTATTATTATTATTATTAGGTTCTAATATTTATGAATATTTTTAAAGCGTTCTTAAATAAGTGTTAAAAGAAATTCAAAATGCAAGAAAAAACTTTTTTACTTAATTTAATACCCTTGAAATGATGGTTTGAAGTCCCTGTCTGTTCTTAAATAAGCGGCTTAACCCTAAAGCTCACATGTCAGACTCAGAACTACCTGTTACTTTCACCTTTTACTTTTTAACCTCGCGCTTCTTACTTTGGGGTAAAATAGTAAAAGTGTAAGTGTATGTGAATAGGTTCCAAGAAATAGTGCCGCTAAACGCAGGGAACGTGCTTGGGCCAGAGGACAGTGGGCCAGCAGCGAAGTGGCTAAGGCTTATGAGGAACGCATTAAACCCAAACATTGAAGAAGAAAAAGGAGGCGTTAAGCAGCAGCAACGGTATTACCTTGCAGCAAGCAGGCAAATGGTTGGAATCTTCTTGTGCGTTTGGGTGCGTGCAGATCTTTACTGCCACGTCACCAATATTAGGGCCTCTTGCGTTGGCACTGGCATTATGGGCTACCTTGGCAATAAGGTCCATCACTTTCACTTTCGCACACTCTCAAACTTATGAAATATGAATTATCATTTCTTATCGTTTGGTAAATGGTTACACTAACAGGGCTCAATATCAATTAGCATGAGACTGTACCACACCACGTTCTGCTTCGTCTGCACCCACTTGGCCTCTGGAGAGAAAGACGGCGACGAAATGCGAAGAAACTTGCACGTCTCGGAAATCTTGAAGCGAACTAAGTTTTCGAGTTCCTTCGAGGCTCCTGAAACCATACTTCAACACCAGTATGTGTTAATGTTATATATTTCCACGTCCTACTGCCTAATATTTGAATTCTTTTTAATCCATGTATGTATGTATGTATTTATATTTGTAGTAATATCATATGGCTTGGAGATTTGAATTATCGGCTTGTAGCTGGCTACGATGATACACATGAGCTTCTCAAGAAGAATGATTGGCAGGCACTACTAGAAATGGATCAGGTAATTAATTTCATTAATTAAAGTGTAGTATATATGTACTAAGTACTATCATATGATGATCTTATTTTGTTTTTGTTTATTGCGATTGGCAGCTAAGAATAGAGCAGAAAGCAGGTAGAGTATTTAAAGGTTGGAATGAAGGGGGAATATACTTTGCACCTACATACAAATACTTAGCCAATTCGGACCACTATGTTGCCCAAACTTCCAAGTCCAAGGAAAAAAGACGCACTCCTGCTTGGTAACATTTCAATCTCAATTCGCTTCTTTATCTAATCTAACCTAATTTTTAGCATTTCTGTTTTGCACATACATGTCGCATGAAACCATAACAAGATGATGATTAATTGTTTGTCCTCATCATATGCATTATTGTTGCCACTTGTTAAAAATAATATGCTATGTGATGCCACTGGTCAGATGACACTTTCCCCGGTTTACAACTTGAAACAAACATTATTATACAAATTCACATAGTTAATAAAATGCCATTTGCCTTTTGTTTAGTAACTAGAAATCGATTCCATTTGAAAATGGCCAAGTCGTGACGTGATGTATAAATTATTTGCTTCCTGAATTAGTCAACCGCCAGAAAATAATCATCATCATGTGAATGTTATTGCGATCAGAGATGGCTAGTTTAGTTATAAATAATCAATGTAGTTAATGATGGAGGCAAGGGAACCATATATTAATTATGAAGAAAAATAAATAAACAGGTGACGGGTATTATTATTGACCAATGACAATTTTTTTAAGGTCCTTTATTTTTTCGCTTATTATAATAAGTAATAAACTAAGTCGTCACGCTAGCCAACAACCTTTCATGGTTTATGATAAGCTTCTTGCTCACGTTAACGAGGCCAAGTTGCTTCTTAGTTTATTCAGTGTCTTGTATTCAATTTTTTTGGCTACACATTAGAGCAAGAATAACATATACATTACGTTATAATTATTTATATGCACTAGCTGTTATTTTTGAATTATTGTGGCTCAAGTAATTGTTGTTCACAGGTGCGATCGAATACTGTGGAAAGGGGAAAGGTTGAAGCAGCTATGGTATGTTCGTGGAGAATCCAAATTCTCTGACCACAGACCAGTGTATTCGATGTTCTTCGCTCAAGTTGATTTGAGGGGCAAAAATGGCATTACTCCTCCTCCTCCCTCTAATGCTGTCACCATTACACGATCATGTTCCTCAAAACCATTGGTAAACGCTGGGCTACCATCGTCTTGCGCCGCGAAAGTGCAGGCAGAAGAGCAGCTCTTGATGCTAACGAGGACACAGAGTTGCATGGACACTGTACAAAGTTTGTGAGTCCACCATGTAGGGCACTAAGAATTTTGGAGGGATGGAATTCTTTTTTTTTTTTTTTTTCTTTTTTTAATTTTTTATATGGCAAGAGATTCTTATTGGAATTTTGGCCATCGAGTTTGGAGACTAGATTCGATGAGGGTTGAGGAAGAATAGAATCTTAACTGCCTTGAAACACCGCGACCTCCTCTGTAAATTAGGAGATATGGTGTTGCTTTGCTAATTTTGATGAGGAAGAGAAAATGTGTTGATAAATATTTGTAAATCTGGAATGTGATATAGTAAGAATGATATTTATTTGATATCATTTTGTATAGATGTTCCTTTGTTTTTTCTTATCAACATAATTCATTGATTAGGAATTGCTTTAATTTGTTTAGCAGCGTTATATAGAAACATCTATATAAATGTCATTGGTCTTTTTCTTACTTAACAATCATTTGAACCAATGATTCAAGATGTACAACAAATTTTGATAACAGAAACAGTTCTTCTGTTAATTAAGTTAATAGTCAATTTTGTCCCCAAAAGTGTCCTTAATCTCCATTTTCGTCTCCGAAAGTCAAAATTAATCAAAAACGTCATCGAAAGATACATGTGTTGATCACGTTCGTCCTTCCGTCTTCTCGGTTGATGAGATGGCAAACAGCCATTTACGTGGCCCGTTAACTGCCAAGGTGGCCAACACCAGGCTGTAGCATGTTGTTGCTGACAAGATAAGTTTTGTTTAAGACATCAAATTAGTCCTTCGAGTTTACAAACCCTAATCCTAATTCGAACGATAAATACATCGATGTGATCACTTTCGGTGGCAGTAGAGGTAAGTAGGAGGCGTAATCCCTAGCTGGCTGCGTGGATGGAGAGAGGAGATGGTGGTTGTGGTGGCGGTTTGTCACATGCATCGCACGACAGTCATGGATTCAGTGTTTCGATGCAAAGGAGGAGGGTGAATGCTCATGATGGATCATGTTTCTGTGGGCTGAAGACTGTGATTAAGAAATCTGGGACAGCAGAGAATCCGAATAGATTGTTCCATGCATGTCCAAGGTACCGGGTGAGTGATGGTAAAGGAAGTTAAAGCTTTTTCATGTTATTATATGCTGTTGGGTGTTCTCTGATTTTTTTGTTTACTCCCATCTAAAATTGCAGAAGGGCAGTCACTGCAATTATTTTAAGTGAGTTGATGATGATGAAAATGGAGCAGTGGGTGTGTGTGGTACAAAGAAAGATGCAGGAGCTGATATGGAGGTTGAAGGTGAGTATGATGAATGGAGGGTGAAGGTGGCATGGAAGTTAGGCACTTTGGAAGCTGAAGTTAGAGCTTTGAAACTACTAATGATTTTGCTGTTTGTAGTAGTTGTGATACTTTGTTGTTTCTTATGTACTTCTAAATGAAACCAGTTATCCTCTATGAACATGTAATGATGTATTGAAGTTGTTGATTTGAATGGGAGTAGTTATTTGAAGTTGGAAGCAACTCCCTGTCAAATGTGGATAATTTTATAAAATTTGGCAATTAATTCTGTGTTTGCATGAATTATGTTGAGGCATAAACAAAATGAAGATAGTAAGTAATCTTAATAGTAACTTGTCATTGACGGCTAAGTGTCACATTGTCTTAATAGAGAAATAGTAGAACAAAGTCATAAGGTTCTTAACTGACAAATACATTGTCCATAGACTAAATTACCACACACAAAAGCAACAAACAGAATGTTGTGTCATACACAAAATGAGTCAACAACTACACATTCCTAACAAATCAAACTTTGTCATCAGTCTTCCTTGGAGCCTTGAAGCATGGAGTAGGCACAAAGGTCATGAATTTTTCCAGCCACTTAGCAGTTCCAGAACTTATCCCCTTAATGGTCTCAGCAGAAACAGCCACAGATCCAGTTGCAATATGCGTAGGGGAGTACGTTAACCTTGCTTTTCTTTTGATCACTTGCAACTTAGGTGGCCTACCAATCAATTGATCCTGTATGATCCAGTACCAAATGAGTTTGTTACATGATTAGGCTACATTCAAATTTTTTTAGGAGTTAGGAGTGATGATACTACCTGTAGGGGCTCTTGGGTTGCTGGGATGCATTCCGAGTCACTGCTGTTACTCTCTGAGTCAGCCTGAGTGGATGATGGAAGTGAAGGCATAGGTGCCTCAGCTTCTGTACCAATATCAGTATCAGTAGGGGCAGCATTTACTTCGGGTTCAGCACCTTCTGGAGCAAGGCTAACAACTGCCAATTGTAGCTGCATCTGCTTGACATGTTCCTCAGCATCCACAGCCTTTTTTTTTTGCGCACCCTCTTTTGTTGTGTCCAACCTCACCACAGTACATGCATCGGATTGGGTTGTATTTTCTTTTCATTTTTGTCTTTGACCCACTCGGTTGTTCTTCTTTGTCCCTTCTTCGCTTCTTTGTTGGCCTCCTAGGTTTAGGCTTCACTGTGGGTGGGACTGATGCTGGATGTGGCATTTTTTCCCATAGATCCTGCCCCTTAACCGGATTGACATTAAAATAGTAAGTACGCTTATATGCTTCCATCTTTAACCACTCATGGAAATATTCTTCAGGTCTCTTGTCATTCTTATCTTGTATTGCCAATATTGCATGCATACATGGCATTCCTTTCAAGCCAAACAAATTGATACAGTAAACATACTATCATGAATGAAGACATTGTTAATTAAGTAAGAGAAGAAAGTTGTTACCTGTAAGTTGCCAAAACCTGCAGGTGCATGTGTGCTTGCCCAGGTCAACAACCATATTGGTCGGCCAGCCATGCACTTTGTACAACTCCTCTTTCTCATCACCATACCACTGAGGAGCCCAATGGTGGGACATCACTGTCATAGCTTCCAACCTACTTTGCTGAACAAGAGGGAGAATTCCTTGGTAGTTCTGCAACTTCTTTCTGTTATCAACCATACTCTTCATGATGATTCTCCTAACTTCCTCAGCCAGTGTCAGGATAAGCTTACTCCTTTCGTGTTTGATCTTTGCATTGAATGACTCACAGGCATTGTTGCATATGTTATCCACTTTCGGAACCTCACTGAAATGCGCCTTCATCCATGCCTCTTTTGGCCATTTATCAAGATACTGCCAAGCTTTCTCGTTGATCAACTTAACTCTCCTCATATTTCTATCAAATTCAGCTGTTGTCCTTGACCTTGCACATTCCCACACAAGGTCTTTTAACTCACAACTACCCCACTGTTTCGAGAAATTGCGCCACAAATGCCACACGCAGAAGCAGTGGTGAACTCTTGGAAAAACTTCCTGAACAGCAGGGATTAAACCCTGCACCAAAAGACCAAACATGAAAAGATATTAAATCATTTCAGTCCTCAACATAGAAATCATTAAATCAAACTAGTCCTTCAAAGAATATTTAGTTAATCAAATTAGTCCTTACAGAATTCATTATCTTCTGCATATCTGAGATGAAGCACCATTTGTGCTCTCTGTAGTCACCTAGATCACTGTGAAGTAGTTCAAGAAACCATTGCCAATTATCCTTGTTTTCCACACTGACAATTGCATAGGCAATCACAAAGATGTGATTGTTAGCATCTTGTCCGCAAGCAGTAAGAATTTGTCCTCCGTGTAGTGTCTTTAGAAACGCTCCATCTAGTCCAATTAGAGGTCTACAACCCGCCTTAAACCCCCCGCTTGCAAGCATCAAGACACACATAGAACCGATCAAATAGTGGAGGACTCTCAGGCATAGGGATCACACCAACTTGCACTCTGGATCCTGGATTGCTAGTAAGTAACTCGTTTGCATAATCCCACACTAAACCATACTGGGCTATCTCATCACCCTCTACAATTTTCCTAGCAGCTTTTAGTGCCCTGGTGATGCATGTGCTATTGAGGTACACATTACACTTTCGGACAAACCAATCATACACCTCTCGATGCTTCATAGTTGGGTGCTTTCTAAGCTTGGGTACTAGCTTGCTAAGTGTCCAGGTTTGGGTTGCAGCCCTATTTTTCCTCTTTCTAGGGCAGGTGTGATTATCAACTAGCGTTTTAATTTGCCAAGACAAGTCTTTACTGTTACAAGCACAATAAACCACCCATGGACAATCGTCTGACTTACAAACAGCTCTAACCCTAACTCTATCATTCTTGGTAAATAATATATTTCTACCCCACTGGATAGTGTAATCCCTAGTGGCTTGTATAAATTCAGCTTTTGATTTGAATGTCATACTAACCTCAAACTTCAGGTTTCCAAATTTGGTTTTTTCATTATATTGGGGATAAACAGTAGCTGTCTCCTCATCAGAGTCTAACTCCTTACCAGAATCCTCTAAATGCCATGAGTCAGAATCTGAGAAACTTCCAAGATCATTATCATCTTCGTCTGCATCTACCAAATTATAACATGGAATTAAAATTTGGCCAAATGAAATATTAAAATAGTAGCAATCCAGATTCAGAGCTTACCAGTTTCAGAGCTTTCTTCATCTTCGAAACCCTCATAACTTGAGTCATCAGTGTCAATTTCTTTATCCGCAAGTCTAGACTTAGGAGGCCTATGCTTCTCCTTCGCTTCAGCTTTCTTTTGCTTTCTTTGTGAACCTTTTTCACTGTCACTATCACTGTCACTGCTGTATAAATTGTCTCCTAGAACTTTCGGAGGCTTGTACAACTCATCTTCAGTACTCTCATACGAGTCATGAGAGTCAGAATCTTCATCTTGGATGGGACCTTCTCTTACAGTTCTTCCGGATCTTGTTACTCTGCATGCACTGGTATTTCCTTTCTTATTATTACTTTTCGGGTTCTTGGCTGGTTGAGAGGATGTTTTGGAATGATGTGGGGCTATCTTCCCCTGATTGTTGGTTTTGGTTTGTTGAGGGTGGAGTTTTGTTGACTGCAAGGGAGTCTTTATGGGCTGAGAGATGGTCTTTGAGGCCTGATGTGTTGGTTTGGTGGGCTGAGAATAAGGCTTATTGGGCTTACTGGGCTATGAGGCTGGCTTTGTGGGCTGAAAATTGGGCTTACTAGGCTGAGCTTTGGGCTTACTGGGCTGTGAGGCTGCCTTAGTGGGCTCAGAGGTTGGTTTCTTGGGCTGAGGGTGCTTCACTGTGGGAGTCTTCACAGGTTGGGAGTGGTGCATGTTGGCCTGGGAACTGAACTTCTTCTTCTTACTACTTCCTGCTTCCAGAAGAGCTACACCTTCCCCTATGTTGTTCACTACACAGGGCTGTGAGATGCAGTCCTCAAAGTATAGGTTGATCAAATATTGGTTCCTCCTACAATCCTTGCACATTGCAATCAAGTCAGCATCTGTCACCAACTTCTTCAACCCAGATGCAATCGAAACTCCAGGAACTTTCCACCAATAATTGCCAGCCTCAATGTATCCCACCTCCTTATAGTAACCCCTTACAAAAAACACATCAAGTGTGTCTCCCTCAACACCCATCAATACCTCTGTATTATCAGGTTCATAAACCATGTCTCCATCCTCACCCGTCCTAAACAACTCACCATGGTGAAAAACAAATGTCATGGGAGGACCCTCCATCTACAATGACAAACACAAAAACATCATAAACAAACATGACCAGCAACAACTACTCTGTATCAATCACCACCTAGTACACCCAGTTGGTACCAATCAACCTTTAACCCGAAAAAAACATGCAACAGAACCATCACTAAATTCAAACATCACTGACTACTGTCACAGAGCCATACAAAGTAACACAATCTCATACATGAAAATGCTAAAACAACACTAATACACCCTTCGTCACCCCAAACCCTAAATCAGACGAACATTAACACCACCACAGTAACAATACACCGCATCACAGAATAAGTCAGAAATCATATTATGAGTTCAATCCTTACCTCTCAACGTCTCAATGCCTTCTTTTACTAGCAATGCTGCTCCAGTATAACATCAACTCTGCATTCAACGGTCAAAGCCTTTCCACTGTAATCGTCTAGCAGCACTAACGATCCTTGTCGGGGTGGTGCAGAGCTTCGGTCAAACGATTAGGGCATACCTTGTGGGAGACGACACGTTTTGGAGCGAAAGACAGAGCGATGGTTGATAGGAGACAGGGGTAAGGCATCGCAACGTTTGAATCCCTCTTCAGAAGACAAAACGGCGACGTTTCAACGTTATTGGCTCACTCAACCAAAACGACGTCGTCCTGCTTCACTGCCACCTTGGCAGTTAACGGGCCACATAAGCGGCCGTTTGCCATCTCATCAACGGAGAAGACGGAAGGACGAACGTGATCAACACATGTATTTTTCGAGGACGTTTTTGATTAATTTTGACTTTTGGGGACGAAAATGGAGATCGAGGACACTTTCGGGGATGAAATTGACTATTAACTCTCTGTTAATTAGTATAGAACTATATATAAATTGTGTCGAAAGGAAGGATAAAATGAAACCCTATATGGGGTTGACCCTCAATCAGGTTTTAATTATATATGGTGAAACAAGAGAAATTATATATAAGGTCTTTTTACACAAATATTTGATATCTATTGCTCAAGATTAGAGAAAGGCTGATGGAAATTCTATGTCAAGAGATAACATATTGATGATGGTTGTTCAATCATTAATGCATGGGAGTTGAAGGACATGTTTGTTGCAAGATTAAAAACCCCAATAACCACATTTACTTATATTGAGGTTTATTTAATTAACTTTGTTTGACTTGTTCATTTTTCATGTTAATGCAAAATCCTATGACTAGTCACAGTTTCTTCCTTCTCACATGTTTTCCAATATAAAGAGAAGCAATGCTCATAATAAGGGAACACCGAATTTTCTACTATTGTGGAATTAATTAATACTAGAAAATACGGAGTCTCAGCATCAATATAATGTTGTATTGAAAGTTGCACCATGTTCATGTTGTAGGTACTTCGCTTGGCTTATGAAGAAGCCTTACTATTACAGTAAAAATTAAACCTCAACTCATACATCATAGTGTGAAGGACCAAACAACTATGAGACTATATAAAGTTGTTGTGGTTAGAGTTGGTATCTTGTCTCATACTTGTTCATCTCTAGCTATGTTTTCCTTACCATTCATGCCTTCTTGAGTAAGATACTGATTTTTGGCATTACTGTTATCTTCAATACTTGGATTTGGTGAGTCATAGTCTTTGCTTTTGCCCCAAACCACCATGTACAGCCCCAAAATAATCACAATGGCACCAACCACCCTGTAAAATTTTTCATATTCTTTCTTTTAGTTCATATAATGTTAATAACATGATAATAGATAATTCCCAAAATTTTAAAATCGAATCAGTGATCAAATCGGTAAAATTTGAAGTTTAAAGGTTTAAAAATTCAACAGAAATTCAATCGAAATTGAATTAGATATAATAAAATTATATATTTATATATAAAATATTTTTTTTAGAATAAATAATTTTTATATTTTATTATTTTAAATCGATTAATTGCTCAGTTAACCAATTTTTTGACTGATTTATTACTATTAATTTTTATCCTAAATTGAACCGATTGCTTGACTCGTTCTTGATTCCCAATCCGGTTCTGAGAACACTAATAATTCCATGTGTTTATAGAATTATTTTACCTTCCAAGGAACATTTGCTCAGCGAGAAAAATGGAGCCCATGATAGCAACAATGACCATACAGAGAGGACTAAATGCTGTTACAAAGACTGGACCTCTAGTTTTCATGACTACTCCTTGAATGTAATAGGCTAGTCCAGAGCAAAATATGCCCTGCAAAATAACCAAGAGCATATGTGTTACAAAAACTAAGCTGATTATTTATATGTGGTATGAAAATTGTTAAATAATTGACTAAATTAACGAATTAGCTCTCACACTGTAGGCAGCAGCAAGTAGTTTTGTATCCCAATGTAGAGTCCATGCAGAAGGATTAGCCCTTTCCATAATTAGGCCCACTAAGCCACCTTCAATTGTTCCCAATAGGCATATCCATGATGTAAGTGACAGCTCAGCAGGGTACGCTTCTAGTGTAACAGACTACACACCACACATCATAACTTTAGACCAAGGATTATTCTGTAACTATCAAGTCTGCTAACCATTTAATCATTTTCCAGTAAAAAAATAACAAATATAATAATTTATATTATTTATATGAAAATTTTGTATAATATAATGTACATTATATTAATGTGTGCAAGAATTTGATGTCTTAGTTAATTCAAAACTTAAATTTATATTATTTTTAATCTTATAATTAATGGTTAAAAATCTTATTTTTCATTTTAAAGAATTCTTATATTGTAAATAAAGAAATGAAAGACTCACTTGAAGAACCATGAAACAAGCCCAACTAAAGCAGCCAACAGTGATCATGATGGAACCCTTAATGACATCATGAAGGTTTACCCCATTATTATGCTGGTTATGGGTATTGCTTCCATGGGCCCCGAAGAGCTCTGGGCCTTTAAGCAGTGTCATAACCATGGCACCTGCAACAGTTGCTAGAGTCCCAACCACCTTTGCTTGACTCCGTACACTTCTTATTTTCACCTTCTCAAGCCTGTACAGTGTACACAAATTTGCTTTTAAAAAAGATGCTTTCTATTTTGCCTAAATTTTAGACATAGAATTTAAAAATAAAAGAGTGAGTCTTATTTTTTTCTATTTATATGTTTAGACAATTTAGGCAAAAAATCATAGGCTCCAAAGAACTTTCCTTTAAAAAATTCTGAGGGCTTGGTCTACGGATTCATATTGATTCAGTCAAAAAATAATACAAAAATATTAGATATATACTAAAATTTAATCACTATATTAATTATTATAAATTTGTATAAATATATATTATTTTATATATTTTAATATATATTTTATATAAATAATTACTTTGTTAGTTAATTTTCAGTATATACATAAAATAGTTATAATTATCTATCAATAAATGAATTAAAATTTGTTGACAACAAATAAATTCTAACAAAATACTGCCATTTTACTGGAAAAAAATGTCACTCTATACAAAATTAAATAGCATCTAATACAATATAAATATATTTATTTGTATGCTTTTTTACCTAACACTTATTTTTTTAGAAAAAAAAATAGTTCATGAAATGGTATTAAAGTTTTTTTTTTTCAAAATTGTTTTGAAAAGTAGTACAATATTCGATACCAAGACACTAGTTATACCAAATATATTTATGCTTTTTTTAAAAAATAAAACATTTATAATAACCTTGACTATGACATACATAATTTTCTCTCGATTTCTATAATATTTTTATTTTAATTATTTATACATTCCAAAATAATTATTGTACATAAAATTTATATAATTGGTTACTCCAATTTGATATTAAACTACATAATTTTATTATTTTAATTATTGAATTTTATTCTTATGATTATAGTAATATATTTGTTAACAAAATTTTTTTCTCTCCGTGTTGTTTTTCTTTAGAGAAAGCTTCTTTTTTACGGATGCTGCATATAGAGACCAATTTAAGGACCACCATACCCCTCACTCTGGAATGATATATCCAAATCCAATACAAGTAGTTAAGTGTTTACCAAATTTCAAAGAAACATTTCATCACCAAAGGAAGTGAAATAATAATCATTAATTAATTACCTAAGAATGCAGGCCAAGACAAAGGTAATGGCAGGAAGCATATTGGTCATGGCAGCGGCAAAGGTTGCTGTTGTGTATTTCATTCCCAAAAAGTATAAATTCTGATCAATAACTGGCCTGCCAATAATAATTTAAAAAAAAATATAGTAATTATTAATAAATATCAAGAGTTAATTAAGTGAGTGTTTCAATTTCCATGAGAGAAATCATAGATAGCCATGCAGAAAATTACTCTAGTATGCTTAGTGCCACCATCTTCATAAAGATTGAAAATGTCATCTTTGGCCTCACTTTCCTGGTAAAACATCAACATACTAAATTAATTCAAGTTATACGACCAGGACTAGTTTTGTCAATAAAATGGCTATTTCTATGAAGACATCTTCATGTAGATCGTTAGATGATTCAATTAAATATGCTTAGTAAAATATATCAAGTTATCTAACAATTCAAGATTTTATCTTCACATATAAATATTTTTATTGGAGTAACGCACTTTTGATACTTATTTCTATACTCATCGTAGAAACGATGAGTATACAAATAAGAATAAGAAAGAGTGGTTTAAACATTTTCAATTGACAAAGAATAGAGAATACATACTTGTCAATGACTAATGCGAAGGGGGTTATGACAATGAAGGCAACAACATGGCGATAAACAACAAGAACATAATTGCTCATTCCCTTGTTGAGTGCAGCCTTGGATAGAACATCCATGCCGGCAAATCCAAACTGCAAGAAAATCACACCTATGAATGGCTTCGCTTTTTCCAACCATTTTTGTGTATGACCATCCATCTTCCAATACCACCTATTGATAAATTACTTGGGCCACAAGAAACAATAGATGACACACCACTTCACCAATGAAGGTTCATGCTTCTTATATAGTTGGCTGTCGTATATATACTATGTTAGTGTATGTATAAGTATAACTATACGTAGATATTAGGATCCACATTATTTCACGCAACTAATTGGAGTTTGGAGATAGAGTCACAGTTATCAACGTACCCATATGGCCATATCCTCTGATTTCTTTAAAAAGTCAGTGTCTACTTTTTAATTATTACCATCTTTTTTGTATATAGTTGAGTGTTACTCATCGTGGAGTAGCTTTTATATATCATATCATATATCGTCTTTTGTTTTGAATCTTGTTATTTGTTTTAATTTAATTATTACTTCAACTTTGAGGTTTCATTTTGGACAAATTTGTTTTTGCATCTGATTATAGGATGTAAATTAAAGATGATCAATTTTAATATGTCGACTTTGTTGTCAACACAGCCACATGATTTATCTTAGGAAAAATAGATGTACGTACAAGTTAATTTTTTTGTTGAGCTTGTGTCACACTTTAGTTAAATTTTGTTATAAAAAATATTTGTACATAAACATCATTATAGATGAAATTATTTAGTAATTATTAGAATGAACTTATTTCGCATTTATATAATTATGCTTTAATTTTTAATTTAAAAATATTTCTTTGGTCTAAGTTTTGGTCGTTAATTTAATAATATTTACGGGTTAAAATTTGAAAGTAAGTGTACTAAAGTGTGTTGTTTAAATGTAGTGAACTATCTTGTTGTAGCTCATTATTAACTATGGTTGGGTTAAAAAAATATGCTCCCTAAACGAAGTGGAATGCAATAGTAAGATAAAAACGAAGGTGGAGTAGCCAGTGTTATCTTGGCGAATCTCAAAGATAAATAATATTTTATTGATTTATTTTAGGAGAAAATGGAGGATGATAAACTATATCCCAAAGATCCGGATAAAAAGGGTTATGAATTATTCAGGTGCATTATTGAATGAATACTAATTAGTCAATCATTTGAGGGCGACATATGAAGGATGATGATTAGCACAAGCATAGTAGTAATCATATCCTGTGTTATTTAGTTGAGAAGCCACTCGCATAAAAACGTTTAAAATATTTTTTAATATATTTTTTAATAATTAAAATTTAATATATATAATCGATTAAATTATGTTATTTTTATTAAAATTAGATTAAATAAATTAATTTAACAAAAAAAATAATAAATTAAATATTAAATCAGTCTAAATTAATATTATTTTTTATAAAAAATAACTATAATATTTTTATTATAAAAAAATGACTAAAATATTTTTATTATATATATATTTTAATTATTTTCTATAATAAAAATATTATAGTCAATTTTTATAAAAAATAATATTAATTTAGATCAATTTAAGATTTAATTTATTATTTTTTTAATTAAATTAATTTATTTTACTTAATTTTGACAAAAATAATACAGTTTAATTGATTATATATATTAAATTTTAATTACTAAAAAATATTTTTAAAATAAAATGTTTTAAACGTCTTTATTTAAGCGATTCTTAATTAATTTTGCTTTGCACACTTCACAGTGACATTTTTTTTTTCTTTGTCATGACACAATAATGTTTTTCAAAGGTAATGATCTCAGGTCAAAGGCTCAAAATTATGGTAAGCACTACTCAGGTCCACTTTTATAGTCGGTGTCTTTAAGCCTTGTCAAGCACTTGTTTCTTTGTGCTTTAAAATTTAATGTGAGCAGCCACTAGCATGCCATATATATTGGATATTCCACCTTCCATTTGCGGCATTTTTTATTTTTTATTTTAAAAAATCATCTCTTTAAAATTGTTAACTAGAAATGTAACTTCAGTCAAAAATAATAAAGTTAACGTGTTCTCATCAAGCTCCATTATATGAGTTGAGAGAAGGAAAAAAAAAAAAAACAATAAAGATTAAAAAAAAAGACGAGTTGAAAGAAATAAAGAGAATAAAAAATTTTCAAAAAAAAAAATTCTGATATTATATTAAATAAAACAAAAATAAAAAAATGATTTGTTAATTTCATTAATCTCACTGTGAGTGGTTTTATATACAAATTACGTTAGTGAAAAGTGAGTAAAATAACTAACAAACTAGTGTAACTAACTAACATCTAATTTAATTAATTTAGTAACTTAAATGAAAAGTAACTAATTAATCACAAAATATAGCGGTGGCTAACATCCTCCTTTAAATTAGAGCATTCAAATTATATGTTTCTAATTTGGTCATGAGAAATTGAAACTGAAGAGCTCAAAGAGCTTTTGTTAGAATGTTTGCTATATGATGCTTGCTTGGAACGTACACTGATTTCATAACTCTAAAGATTACAATCACTAATATCAAGATCAAAATAAAGACAAAGATAAATGAACCAAATCGATTCTATGCCAAGATAAATGAAGTAGTAATTTCAAGCTTCACAAACAAACACTAAGACCAAACTAAATTGTCAAACCAAATAAAAACTAAGACAAAATCTGAAACAGTGTTGATTTTCTTTCTAGTTTATAAATTTTCATTCATAGGCTTTTTCGTATAATCTCTAAGAATCATAAACCTTTTTCTATTCACTAGGAAGACTCAAAACAAAAACTGAATAAATCAAATAAAAATCAAAATAAAGAAGAAAGACACTCAATGTATAGTCTATCATTTCTAAATTTTCTCCTTGAATTTTCCTAAAGGCTCATCTTCTTCTTATAATAAAACCAAAGCTCTATGATTCACTAGCCGTTGTTGTCCATTAATTCACATAAATGTCATGATACTTTTCTTTTTCTATTTGACAGCAATAAATCTTTCTATATTCTCTTCATATCTTATTCTTATTGATTGATTCTTTCTAAATATAACCAAATTAACATCATTAATGATCCTAAAACTTTATAATACATTCAATCAAATCACAAATTAAAATTAATTCTCAATAAATCAACTAAATATTTGTCATCATAATAAATAATAAAATCTTTTTTCCAAACTCATGAGTTTCAAATCCACTTTCATATATTCATTCACCTACCAAACCTTTTTTGCTGTGCATTTTTTTTTAAGTGTAAGTGGGTTTGTGCCCCCACTCATTGTGTAAAAACAAATACTGCTCTGGTCTTGTGTGTGTTGATTTGCCTCCAATTTCAGGCATTAATAAATGGTCTTGTGTATGTGCTTGTCAATGCCATCAACGGAGTCTTACTCAACAAATTAAAGGGTCCGGTTTTAATATTTGTTCCCTGCATTGCATGCCAGAAAATGAGAAAAGGGAAAAGACAGTTATAGTTAGACAAATACTAATAAATCATGAATGCTTTTTAAAAGCCAAAGCAAGGGGGAAAATATTATTAAGGTCCTTTTCATTATTTCTTTCCGATAATTGAACAAAAGATTTGATATTTAATAATATTTAAGATTATTATTATCATTATTATTATTATTATTCAATCACATTACATATACACTAAAAATTAGTCATAAATCATTCACTATATAATAGAAATATATATTTAGTGGTCACAAAAATTTGATTAAATTACTCTATTAGTATTTATAATTTTGTTAAATTTATAATAGAGTCTCTATATTTTAAAAATTTTTAATTAGGTTCCTCTACACTAGTTTTAAATTTATAATCACATTCTTGTTGTTCTAAAAACATTTAACTTATCCAAATATGCTAAAGTATATTTGCTAGTAGTGTGGGATGGATGAAAATGTTTTTGTAATATTTACTGTTAAAAAAAATATACTTAAAATTTAAAATTGGTTAAATACCTAAATAAAAACTTTTAAATTGTAAAGACTTAATTATAAATTTAAAAAAATTATAAAAATTATTAGAATAATTTAACCTAATTTTTTTTATTATGCTATTGTAAAAAAGACATTGATTATTCAGCTACATTAAATTTAATTATTTTAGTATGACTAATTATTTTATTAAAAAATATAAAATAATATACATAAAAATATAATATTTATTATCGTTATCATAGATAATGCCTCTTTAAATTTCAGAGACAGAAATGATTGCAAGTTGTAGCCAGAAAATATTATTACTAATATCCTGAAGCACCATGAGAAAATATTAAAAAATATTGAGATAACTTTTAATTTGGTTTTTTAATTTGTAGGTGAGTTTTATTTTAGTATCTCAAATTTTAATTGTCTGTATTTAGTCTTTAAAATTTATGAATATGATTTATGTTAGTCTTTAAAATTGTTTTTAATGTATAAATATTAATGAAACGCTGATATGAATAACTGAATACTACATTAGATTCTATAAAACAATATCATTTTAGTTTTTGCACTTATATAATCCTAAAATAATATCGTAATCGGTATTTATTAAACTTTTTCTCTCAAAGAAAGTGATACGACGTCGTTTTTGGACTATTTGAGCTCCAAAACTAAAACAACGTCGTTTTACAAGTTTTAATGTGGCGTTTGGTTATTTATATCACCGTTCTATTAATATTTGTATACCAAAAATTATTCGCGAGACTAATGTAAGTAATGTTTATAAAATTTAAAAACTAAATAGAAACAATTGAAATTTTAGGGACTAATCTAAAATTTACGTATAAATGTAGAGATTAAATTAAGTATTAATTCATATATGTTTGAAAAATAATAGAAAATTAATCTAAAATAATTAAAGTTATATTATTTAATTATTGATAAAATAATTAGATAATATTAAATATAATAAATACGCATATGAAATTATAAATGTTAAATAGAATAAGATAATTTTGATTAATTTTCTCTCCAGTGTCATCATAAAACATATAGCACCAGGGTCAATTATTATTACGTGGACTCAATTCAAATAATGGAGAAACCAAGAAAACGATAAAGGATGCATGTTTGGCCTTGCTTTGGCATATCGAACGTGTGAAGCAAGTTTGGATAACATAAAAAGAATGATCTAACTCATCATCGACCCTACCTTATTAAGGCATTATTAGTACTCATCCAAATTGATGCAATTTCTCCGATTCCTTTTGATTTTGTTATCGCAGGTTTTAGTTTATTTTAAACGATCTATTTGGTAGACGCACAACTAAAGATCCATCTCATTAACGTAATTAGTGAAAGGAAAAATGTTTGAGAGATAATAAAAATTAATTTAAATTAATCTAAAGTTGTTTTATTTTATATTTATTTATTATTTTTAAAGTAAATCTATAATATTAGATAGAAGTAATAAATATATAATTTTAAATATTATAAACATAAAATTATAAATATTGAGTTAAAAAATATAATTTTAGAATATTATCTTTTTACCATTGTTTTTAATGAAATACATAGTGATATAAGAATAATTAATTATTTGTATGTAAGAGAATAAAATATTGTCAATAAATTATAATTTAAATGACATAATTTTTTTTATACTCACCTAAAGATTGCTGATTTGAGTCTCACTCTTAACTTAAAAGAAAATATTATTTTTTTTAGGTTACGAAATCACTTCTCTTAAAATTTTATTATATTATAATGTTATTTTTTTTTTTAAATTTAAACTGATAAAAAAAGACACATAAATAATTATATTTATAATCGTTTTTAACCATCAAATGGCAATGGTATCTAAGAGATTTGAGGTGCTGATTTTGGATCTGTCCTACATGTACTGAAACTAATCTATGCATGTGATGTTTTTTCCATGCATAAAATTCTGCTTCAAATCCTAGTTTGTCTCTTATTACTTTTAAAAAAATAAACAATAAGTGTAAGTGACCCCTCCTCAATAAAGTGGTCAACATACATACATTAGTGTATTATTTTCTTTATAGTACTAAAGATTTAAATAAAGGAGAGGGAGCACGCACCATCTCACGATGGAAGAAACCTAACCTAATAGGAAGTTTATTGCCAAAAGCAAAAGCTAGCAGAATTAAAGCTCGATTATATATTGTGTTTGTTTGTTAATGTTGTATGCGTAGAAAGCTCGATTTTTATTAGAAGAAAAAGATATATCTTACTATACCTTGTTTAGTCTTCATCTAACTTTAAATTGTATGATTATATATCCTTTGAAATTCTTAAAAATAGTCAATAATTGAACTTTGGTTTTGCTTTAAGATTATGCATGTTTCTAAGTTTACTCGTTGACGGAAGTGGAAGATTCACTCATTTACCGGTCAAAAGTAGTCAAATGGACAAATACACTCTATATCTTTCATATATAATTTATAAAAGAATTATTTTCAATCACACTTTATATATATCTTCCGGTTAAAATACTAACCGTGAGGGACCAGAAATATTTAGTAATAGAGAGAAAAATAATACAAAAAATAATTAAAAATAGATATTTAAAATTTAAAATATATTAATTAAATTTTCAATAATTTAATTAACATACTAAAAGTATATTAATTTAAAAATATTTTAATATAGTTATTACTAATACTAATTTCTTGTCAAATATTATTAGAATAAATAATAATAATATAAAAAAAAAAAATATTAGAAATATAATTTGAATGGACCAACTTTAATTTTTTCTAAGTTTTTTGTAGTTGTGTGAGAGAGATTAATAGAAAAAAAAAAATTTAATAGCTACGTATAAAGTTAAAACTCTATCATATTTATGGTAGATGTTTGTATGACAAAAAAAATTATTATATATAAAGCCAAAAATAAATTAAATAAAATAATAAAAATAAATAAATAATATATAATATTATCTCAATTAATTTTTAAAAAAAAATACTAAATACTAATAATATTATTTATATTTAAAATTTTAAGTTTAGTTTTGTATAATTAACTAATTAAATTATTATTATTATTTATTTTCTAATTTAAGTAAATTTAATTTTTCTAGTTTTAATAGATTAAATTTATATATAATTTTTTCATTGTATTGATATTTAAGAACATAAATTTTTATCATATATAAATAAAAAATTTAAGCATGCTACAAATACAATGATACAATGGACATTATATACTTCTAGATATATTTTTTATTATTTTTTCTATAATTTAATGGGGGCAGATGGCCCCACAACTTTGTATGTGGTCCGTCTCTGAATACTAAGTGTGGATGGATAGATAAAATGAAAACAAAAATAGTAAAGAAAAGGATAATTTATTTTTATACTAATAAGATGTGCTGAAAAAGTACTTTTGAAACTTAAAGAATATGAAAATAGAGTGTTAGGTGGTGATAAAACCCAAATAAATAGTAAATAATTAATTATAAAAAAATGTATACCGGCGTTAACTTTAACTATATCGGTTTAAATTTGACCGATACTATATGTGAAAAAACTAAAACAGTATATATGATGAAAAATTAAAAGGATTTAGAATAAAAAAAAAATCGGACACTTATTCTAAAGATTTTGGTTTAAGATAGGACCAACGAACCAAAAATCACAAACGAACATATGTTAGGCCAATTCCAAAGTTTATATAAGCCATTTACAGTCCACATTTAAGCACACTCAACCCTCATTTGTGAGAGAGAGCCACGGTGGAGAGAAGAGAAGGAGAGTGAGATGTCCTAACTTTTACTATTCATCGATCACCACATTCAAATTCACATAATTTTCAAATCGTAGCTTCAATCGAAGACTCGTTTGTGGCCACACGACCACCTCGTCATGATCTTCGATTCTATACCATTTAAAGGTGAGTACTTCCTAGAACTTTGAGCCATTTTTAAGTTTTTCTCGCAATTCAGATTTTAAGTATGTGTGTGTTGAGATTTTGTGATTTTGATGCAATAGGGGAGCTCTAGTATGGATTATAGTTGGATTTCATCGAAGTTTCGAATGGAATAAGGTAAGGTGAGCATTTTCTTCTCTAAAACTCCATTTCATACGAGCTCTAGGTTAAGATTTTGGTGAAATTGGATTTATTAGAGTGGATTGAGTGCTTGGCATGGGATTGTTGCGGAACTGAATGCTTGTCGAACGCTTAGTGGAGGCGTTGATTGGCAAATTGAGGTTTGGACCCGTCCGGAGAGAAAATCAAAGAGTTGAAAAACTACCGTCATTAAGGTACGGATTTTGGATTCGGGTAGGCATCATGTAAAGTTATGTAAAAATCTAGGTTAAATATCCCTATATATTTGTGATTTGATTGCCTATTAAGGTTTGATATGAAAATTGGACCGAAGGCCGTAATAGGGTGAGATATCTCTTACTTGATGAGTTAGGGTAAGTGTGTAAGTGCCATATTGTGATTTATTGTGGAAATAATGAGAATTTGTTGGACATTTGATGTGTTGTGGTTGTGGTAATGAATGAAAAATTGTAAGGGTTAATACTCAAAATCGTCCCTGAAAGATCACGCATTCTTCATTTTCGTCCCCGAATGATTTTTTTAATCAAATTAGTTCTTGAAAGATTTAAAATCAATCGCGTTTGTCCTTCCGTCAATTAGTTAACTGTTTTCGTTAACGTTTTCCACATGTATCGTTAAATGACAAATCAACAATGATAAAACGACATCGTCTTTTGGTATTAGGGCATATTGTGTCAAAACGGCGCCGTTTCTCTTTTCCTCTCGCTCAAAACGCATGAAACATCACAATAGTTAGAGAGAACGCGACGGAGCTTGGATCATTAGAAGGGATAAAGAAGCCATAATCGATGAGAATACTCTCTATTTTGCCTCCTGTTTTAAGCCCAAATGTGGTACCCCTATCATATACCTGTTGCCATAATTTTGATTACTCGAATGTCACCTTGATTTGAGAAAGAATAGAGCCTTGTGTGTGTGTGTTGTGTGTATTAGAGAAAGTGGGTTTTAATACTATACCAAATTGAATTCAACAACAGAATATGTCATGTACTTAAAAGTTCAATTATGCCCCCACACACTGAATCAACTCTGTCATGCACTTAAAGTTAAATTATAGACACACCCTGAATCTACTCTAACCCCCAAAACTTGACAGAACGCTTACAGAAGCAATCGAAGTGTAGAACCGCAACACAAAGGAGAGGTAGAATTGTAAAATCATACCCTTTGATCAAAGCACCATGTTCTTCTCTTTGATTAGAGCTCTGTCATCTTTTCTCTCTCTGGGTGTTTGATATTTTGTGTTTCGTGTGAAGAAGGAAGAAAGAGTGTCTGGATAATGCATGGTGAAAGCTTCAAATGGGGAGAGATGAGAGAAATGGTGTAGTTTTGATATGTACTGTGTCACTTAACGATTTACGTAGAAAACATTAACAGAAACGGTTAACTAATTGACGGAAGGACAAATTTAAATTTTTCAAGGACTAATTTGATTAAAAAAATCATTCAGGGACGAAAATGAAGAATGCATGATCTTTTGGGGACGATTTTGAGTATTAACCGAAAATTGTAATGAGTTATGTTGTATGATTAAAATTGGTTGATTAGGTTCTTGATGGAATGGAATTGGTTGTCGGGCTTTAATTGGCTAGGGAATGGATTGATATTGATAATTGTGTAAACGAGGTTCCAAGAAATGGGTTTGGGGTAGTATTGAATGAAATAAATTGAAACATTGTAAAAGTGTATTATGCAGATTTTTGGGTAAATTAATTAATTTTGTCCAACATCGAAGGGTCATAATTTGGCGCTCGGAATTTGGAATTCGATGAAATTTATTTTAAATTAAGGATCATGATGAGATGAAGCTTTAAAACCGTATAAGAATGAAGGAAAATGAAATTTTGTAACAAAAGTTATCAACGTTTAAAAACTGGTGTCGAAAACTGAAATTTCAGATTTTGCAGAAAATAAGAAAATTTGATTGTTCTGTGTGTAGGCACAAGCTTGTGCATACGCACCCATCAGACTGAGTTTACAAGCCTGTGCGCACGCATAAGGTGGTGCGTACGCACCTGTCGGGAAGGGCAGTTTGATTTGTGCATAGGCACAGGTGTGTGAGTGCGCACACACCCTGTTTTCTGGAAAAATTCTATTTTTATGGTTGTTTGGCTTTTCTGGCAAGCTTGTAAACCCGTATGATGTTTGATAACTTATTTTTAAACTCTGGATAGAGTGTGGCTAAGTCCAATGAATTAAATTGATTAATTCCTGGATAAACACTTAGTTAACTAGAGGAACTTGTTGCAGGGATGTGGTTTTGTCCCGCCTGCGGTGAGGATGGTGGTTTTATTCCGCTCATGAAATAATGAGGTTGATTGGTAATGAATGAACAAGGTTAATGAATCTAATAAGGCGTGAAATTGATTAAATTTAATGATTATTGATTTGAAACACCTGAGTAAGATGCAAGAGTTGAGGTTTGTCCTACTTGCTCCGGGTTGAGACTTGAGATACCTGGGTAAGATACAAGGGTTATGGTTTATCCCACTTGCTCCAGGTTAAGCGGTTAAACACCTGCCTGGGTAAGACGCAAGGGTGGTGGTTTGTCCCACTTGCTCCAAGTTGAGACTTAAAACACCTGAGTAAGATGTAATGGTTGTGGTTTGTTCCACTTGCTCCGGATTGAGAATTGTAAACACCCGCTTGGGTAAGACGCAAGGGTTGAGGTTTGTCTCACTTACTCCGGGTCAAGCGGTAAGATACAAGGATTATGGTTTGGTCCCACTTGCTCCGTGTTGTGGTGTTCCATATTCGAGTTAGCTACTGGGTGTGTGCCGGATTTTGCATTATAACCGACGAATGAGCTCATGGCCAGTAGGACAGGCATGCATCATGTACATTTGTTTGCAATTGTTTGGGTGCGCATATTTGTTTGGTTTGCCTACTTGTTCACTTATCTGCTACTTGTACTACTTGAACTAATTGTACTCTGTTGTGATTGACTTGTTGTCATGTTCTGAATTTGAAACTAATGAGGCTGTAGATAATTCTTTGAGACTATTGAAACTATTGAGATTTACTGAGATTAGTAAGACTTATGAGACTGAAAACATTGATACGGATGGCTGTTTAGTGCTGACTGAACTAGTAATAAAAAGAGTACAATTAACTTAGACGAATTTATCCTTTTCGGATTAGATTAAGATCCTAGGCTTGTATTCCTGTGGCATTGAAGATTAGAATTGCCTAGCAGGTTCATGTAGTTTTATATGGTTTCTATTTGGAATTATTACCCTACTGGAAACCTTCAGATTTTCACCAGTTGTGGACTTGTTGATTTTCAGATATAGGACGTGATGCACCTCGCTGAGTGTGTTGGACTCTTAATGAAGCGAAGAAGATATCTTTTGGGGTTTATTTTGCTTTATGTAGTATCATTTCTCCGCTTTTGAATATTGTATTGTATAATCCTCTTAGAGATTTTTATTTTGAAAAAACAGATTCTATTTTGTATACTTTAGGTCGTATTAGCCGGGTCGAGACTAATACTTTATGTATATTATTTCTGGATCTTATATATATCTCTTTTGTTTTTGTATATCGATGTTTTTTTATCTCATATGTTGCGAGTGTGATGACGGTTATCTCTTTTGTTTATCTTTTCTTCACGGGCTCCTAGTTATGATATTCTTTGAATATATGTATGTATAGTTTATTTTTAGACGACGTAATGCCTCACTACCTCTGATTTACGACTATAGCTTAAGGCTTTATGTGCTAGGGTGTTACAGGTGGCAAAGAGTAACAATGAACATAATTTAAGTGTGACAGAAATAAAGATGCTGGGATAAGCTACCACACACGTATGGACAAAATAAAAAACAAAATTATAAGAGAGAAAATTGGAGTACGTAGCGCCTATTGTTGGGAATAAGGAGTATGACCACAATCCAATCAATCACGTGTCAAATAATTTGTTATTGTTATTATATTAAAATGTTAATATAATAAGGTCCTTGATTAAGTTTAGAGATATATCATTGTGATAGTGATCATAATATTGAGAGATAAATCTTTTATAATTTAATCTAAATTGTTCTTGGTCGTAGGATTATTAAAAAGGACATTAATAATCCGGAAAGATCAATATATATATATATAATGGTCTTCATTAGATGAAGATTAATAGATCTCATTTATTAAATTATATATATAGATAGTGCATATAGAGATATGACCATTGAACTGACTCACTTTGAGAATTCCTAATGGTTATAATTACCACATATTTGTCAATAGGATATTCTCAAGATGAACATAGTAATAGAGTTTCCTTTGACCTGCGACTATCATAGTAATTAACAATGTATTTATTATACTTTGATTCCGGACACCTAATACCCTAGGGTGCTAGTTGAATGGATATTGGGTATGATTTAAATACTTGTAGAATTAATGATTAGTCAATAAGGAATCCGTCAACTCTTGGTAAAGAGTTTGAGCTCTATGATTATAGTGACTGAGATGAATAAAACCTTGGCCAAGGGTATTGAATGAATGAAGAAATGAGTTTCTTAGGTCATTCACAGTTCATTATAATAATGGTAACAAGTTAGAGTTTGATAATTAAACCATACTCTAAGGGTTAACCAAGAGTTGGAAAGATGGAAGGAATTACTTTGTTCTTCTAAGGTTCTTAGTAAAAATATATTACTTCATACTATCGGGTCGTTGAGGAGTGTTGCTAGACGCCAACCTTGATTAGTAAATTTAGTATGACTAATTTACTACCTGCTTAGTATTGAACCTATGGGGTCACACACTAACGAGTGTTCTAATCTTTGCTGTAGAATTATTTAATTATTATTTTGATTTGATCAAATAAATAATTATATTGATTCAAATGGAATATTATTATATTCTTTGCTAGCACCAAGAATATAATAATAGTATGATAATTGAGAATATTAAATGAGATTTGAGAATAACTAGTTATTCTATTTCTAAACTTGGATGAGATCCTAACTGATTCTGTTTTCAAATTGAGTCATGATATGATTCATAAATTTGAAGGATTCAGATTTAGAATTTTAAGATATGATTTAAATTTGAATTGAGATTCAAATTTAAAATCAGTAACAAATCTCATACTAAATATATGTATGCCAAGAGTAGAAGAATGAAACGAGAATAAAACATAAGGGTTTTATTCCTTTACCTCTGCGCACATAAATGTATGTGAACCTAACTCTTGGAGAAGAATTTTATGGTATGCAAAGTGTTGTAAGAGATTTCTCAATTTAGATCAGATGTCTATTGGTCAAGGAGTTGACAGCAAAGGTTGGTCTCGGTGTGGATACGCATAGAGTCTTCGTACAATCGAAGAATAAAGTTTTTACTAAAGCGTCTAAAGGTATTTAGATCTAATCTATATATTATTGGAATAAAGTTTAAGCACAAAATAGATCTCTAGGATTACCTTATTTTTCTTCCGCTGCGTGTTATGAACACATGGTAATCATTCACCTATTATAGAGAAGATATTGGAATCTCCCAAGTGATTTTGACATATAAAAAAAAAGACCAGAACATCTAGTTAGAAGAGTAGATGAGATAGAAAGTAAACAGGGGATAATTAGTAAAAGAAGACCCAAAAAGACCATATATAAAGTGATCAAGGGATATCTACGTATAAATAATTTTAGGGATAAGTACTTTTTTCGTCCCTAAGGATTGAGGTCAAAATCAAAATCGTCTCCGACCTTTTTTTGTTATTAAAATCATCCTCAACGTTACAAAACGTTATAAAATCGTCCTTTTCTACTTCAATTTTATTTTTTTACCAAATTACCCTTATTAAATAATAAAATAATTAAAAAATTAAAACAAATTATAAAAAATTATAAAATAAAAAAAGAAAAAAAGAAAAAAAACAAAGGGAAATGGGAAGGGGGAATCATGCAGAGGGTGGGGGGCAGGGAAAAAGAAGGGGAAAGGGGAAGGGAGGAGGTCATGCCGTCGTTTGGGCTGCCTCAAAGGTGCACCCGCCGCCGCCCCTGCGTCCAACCCGCAGCCACCGGCCGTCGCAAGCTTGCATGGAGGCACCGCCGCTGCCGTCCAGCTCCCGACCCTCCGCTGTTCGCTGTTCGAGTTCTCCCTACCTCTTTCCGAAGCCGCCACTTGCCCCTGGAAGCCCTCGCCGCTTTGTCCTCTGTCTTGATTCCAAGGGAAGACCGCCACCAGGAGTGGTGGTGGATTAATCACGCACTTCTCCCTTTCGCGCCGCGAAATCACCGACGGCGGCTCTGCTCCTCACATCGTCATCAGTGGCAGTTGTCCGCGAGTTCGGCGCCTCCCAAGGAAGAAACCGAGCCCTGTCCCGTCGCCGCCGCTGGAGTGAGGTCCCGTCGCCATCGAGTTCTGTTGTTGCTTCTGCTTTCTTGCTTTTGCTTTCTGCCTTCTGCTTCTACTTCTGCTTATATTTTTGCTCTTGTTGTTCCTTCACCATTGTTGATTCACCCTTCACAATTGTTGTTGTTAATTTATTATTGGTGATACTGCTTCTGATTATAGTAAATTAGTAATTGCTTCTGATTATAGTAATTGCATGATGATGATTTGGCCATGGTGGCAGTGGTGATGGTGGTAAGGAAAGGGAGAGTGAGGAGGTGCGAAGGGGAAGAGGTGATGGCTATGTTGCTGTTAATTTAATTTCTTATTTCTACCTTTTGCTATGCTTTGTCTGCCTGGTAAAATGAAGAAGAGTGAGAAGATGGAAGGAGATTGGGGAAGAGTGAGAAGCGAAAGGGGAGGAGGGAAGAGTGAGAAGCTGGAAGGGGATTAGGGAAGAGTGAGAAGAGGAAGGGGAGGAAGGGTGGGTGTCCTCCGACAGTGGTAATTGCCGTGGCGAAGGTGAGAAGAAGAGGGTGATGGTGAAGAGTAAAAGGAAGGGGATTGGGGGAGGGGTGGGGGGAGAGACCGAAGAGATGCTGGGGAGTGGGTGGGGTGGGGTTTTGCTTTTTTTTTTTTAATACTATTTTTATTAATAATGAAGGGTAATTTGGTAAAAAAACATAATTGAAGTAGAAAATGATGATTTTATAACGTTTTGTAATGTTGGGGATGATTTTAAATTTTTAATAAGAAAAAAAAGGTCGGACGATTTTGATTTTGACCTCAAACCTTAGGGACGAAAAAAGTACTTATCCCATAATTTTACTATAAATATAATATGATAAGGCGAAATGACATCGTTTAATCTACGTAGCTAACTTCATTTACTAGATAAAGTTTTATTGTTGTAATAAGATGTGCTAAAAATGATATTTGTACATTATTTATATTGTTCTTCAATTTCCGTACATTGCCAATTTATCACCGTTATTGATTTTAGTTTGCTCTATTCACACATTATGTAGCTGCAAAGAATAGCTGCGAATTTTGTTGCTAATTATTCTCAAAATTTGTTGCAAAAAATTTGTTGTAAATTTTATTATAGATTTTTTTATTTATGAAATTTGTTGCAAATATTAGCTGCAAATTTTATTGCAGCTTAATTATCTGCAAATTTTACTACGAAAGTTAGCTATAATTTTTCTTGCGAGTTTTGTTACTTGCGAAATTTGTTACAAAAATTAGTTGTAAATTTCATTGCAAAAGTTAGTTGTGAATTTTGTTACTTGCGGAGTTTGCTACAAAAATTAGTTACAAATTTTACTGTAAATTTATTATTTGCAAAATTTCTTGCAAAAGTGAGTTGTGATTTTTTATTGCGTATTTTGTTACCTACAGAGTTTACTACAAAAATTAGCTACAAATTTTGCTAGAAGTATATTACTTGTAGAATTTGTTGCCACATATATCTGTAAATTTTACTGCAAATTTAATACATGTGAAAAATTCGTAGCTAAATTTACAACAAACAATAAAATTGTCTGACATTTTATGAAATTATCTGTGAATATCAAAGGTTTTTTGTGATAAAATTTGCAATAACAGTTATTCACGAGTTTATATATTGTGAATTAAAATTCACAACAGACAAAATTATTTACTAATTTTTACTAAAATTTGCAGAAAAATCCGTAACTAATGAGTTGTTTGTTAGTAGTGAAATAAATAAAAACACTGCAATTCTTTTTTTAATATTTTTTAATAATTAAGAGACGTATATGCCTTATTTTGAAAAATAAAAACGATGAAAAATTTAGAGATTCAATCGAAAGATTTAATTGTTTTCTTTTGCTGTAAAAGACCAAAAAAATCAGAATTTAAGACCAAATGGAAACAACATCAACTTGAAAGCATCAGCAGGTGGAGGTGGGAACTTGGAATATTATATATGAGAAAGTATAGGAAGCCAATGACCTAAGCGTACAATGATGAAGGTTTAGAAAGTATTAGAGATATGATTATTAGTGTTACATTATCTTGTTAGGTTACGCTTTTGAGATGAGTGGTTTTAGGATATGGTATTAGAATTGCAGATCCGGAAGGTCAAGAGTTCGAACTTTAGTGAATTCAAAATTAACTTTTTATAACATGAGATGTTTATTATCCCTGGTATCGAAGGTTTTCAAACGCATATATGTGGTTCTTCTTTTCCTTTCCTTTTTTTCCCTTTTCCTTTCTTTCAAAATTAAATATTTCCTTCATTATATTTCTCCATTATAAAGCAACATGACCTTCAGGGACGGATCCAGAAAGTTTAATATGGAAAGGCCGAATTTTAGATAAATTGTTTTTGTTCTATAAAAATAATTAACATATAATTATTAGAGTTAATTTTTCAAAAAAATTATCAATATATATAATTATAAATTTTTTTTATAATTTTATTTTTAATATGATAGTTATATAAAAGAAATATAACAATATCAATAGTACATTATAAAATTATAAAGTATCAATAATTTATAGCGTGTTTAGTTAAAAATTATCACATATCTTATTAATTAAAATTAATTTTTTAAAAAATTTTAAAAAATTTAAAAATAAATGATAAATTATTAATTATTTAAAAGACACAATACTTTTATAGAATACAAGATATAAGATATTTTTATAAAAGTTTTTTTTCAACAACATAAATTTAGAGTAAAAATAAATATTTTTTATAAGAAAAAAATATCTAAAGTACATAATGTGATTACCAAAATATAACTACGTAAGTTATTATTAATATAATAATATAAAATTTAAATATGTTAATATAAAATAAATAAATGATTTTTTTTAAATAAATATAGAAATTATTATATAAAAACTAATTTAAAAATTACAAAGACCTAAGAGTATGATATTAAATTAGTTAAATAAAAAATATTAATGAATTAAACAATTAAGATATAAATCTATCATATAATAAAAAATAATACATATAAAAATATTAAATTATATAATATTTTTTATTTTTTTAAATACATATCTCATATATAAATATAGTTTCTAAAATTTTTGGGGAGACCAAGACCACTACTTACCCCTTTCTAAATCCGTCCCTGACGACCTTATGTAAGTTGTTCCGAGTGTGGTACGTTCTATATATAAGCTGCCATATGCATCATGCATGCATATAATAAGTGGTATTATTATATACTTTCGAATTATAGTAGGTCATAAAATCACCTTAAACCACTGGATAAAGATTTATTAATTGCTCTATCTAACGGTCTCTTTTTGTGGCGGTTTAAATTTTTGTGTAGATATTTTTTATTTATTTTATACTAAAATTTTTTAGGATCAATCATAAGAATCAAAATCTTTCTTGGCTATAGAAGCTCTTATACATCTTAGAATTAATTGAAGTTAATAATTTATTTTTTAATTTAATTTTTGGAATGATTTAGTCTCACTCAATTTTTAATATAATATTAAAATCTATTTAATCTAATATTGTTAATAAATTATCTACCACGTCACAGGGACGGATGCATGTAGATTGTGGGGGAAAATGGCCCCATTAGTATTTTTAATATTTACCAAAAAAATATACATTTGAATATATATTTGCCTCCTCTTAAAATGATGTTTGTCCCCTAATTAAAATAAAAATTAAGTTTAATAATTATTTTATCGGTCTCTCTAATTTTATCAAATTTATAATTAGGTTTATATATATATATATATATATATATATATATATATATATATTTTAATTAAATCTCTACACTACTTTTAATTTTGTAATTAAGTTATTTTTATGTCAAAAATATTAAAATTAATGAAAAATATGTACGTCTGCTTCCTCTGTCACGATACGTAACATCTCCTGCCATCGCGCCTCCCCCAATCGCGACATGCAGCGCCTCTGATCACCAAGGCTCCCTCCTCGCGTTGTGCAGCCCCGCCAAATGCCGCAGCTCCTTCCGTCGCGACGTGCAATGCCTCCAACCATTGCGGCTCCCTCCCTTGTGTCGCGCAACCCAACTAACCACCGTGGCTCCTTCCTCACGTCGCGTAGTCTCACGGAACCCTGCATCTCCCATCGTCGCGACGTGTAGAGCCCTCCCTCCTCCACCACAGCAGAAGTGCCCTGTGCTGCTTGACGAACAGATGAGGGAGAGTCGTTGCTCGTCCGCCGTCAACCACCATCTTCTTTTTGGATATTTTTTCTATAAGTTTTGGAATTTTTTTATGTTTTGAATTTTTTTTTTTAGTTTTCGATGATTTTTTAACAATTTTGTTAGGTAGACAATGAGATATCTGAACAATGTGAACAATGGACTGATTTTTTAGCCCACTGAGGATTAAAAAAAAAAAAACCACCCCAACTCAAGTTAAAAAAAAGCGCTTTTAATACTACTAGTTAAAATTTTAACCATCCATTCCTTTTAACCCTAATTACACTCCCTTGTAATACAAACCCCCTCCCTAGTGTCACCATCTCCCACCATCACCAACTTCGAGTGTCGTATTAAGAACAAAAAAATCTCATCATTTGCATGAAAAATAACATTCAATTTGCATTAAGAACAAACCTCTCATTTATACGAAGAACAAACATTCCATTTACATTAAGAATAAACATCTCATTTGCATGAAAAATAAACAACTTTATGTGTATCTAAAACTTCCAGTGCATACCTTCTTACAACATCAATCTACTCGTCTATCATATTGCTGTAGACGTAGCCTTTTGGATCGTGAATACTGGAAGCGTTATCGAGAAGAGCATAGTCAAGGTTCACAGAGGTAAGGTTGTCTCGGTAGGCAAAGTAAGGATAACAGAGTACTTCTCCACCACACACTGTGACTGCTGCGACAAAGAGTTGATTCTCGGTAGCTGGTCAACGGGTGTCACGATCCTCAGACACGACACATGCGCCGACAGCAACTGCTCGTATAGTGGGTGTCCTAGGATGTCCGCCTTGTACTTCACCGCATCCTGTGAGTCGCCGTTGTTATTTTCCATCATCGTGCGTGAGATGGAAGAGAAAGAAGGAAAGATGGAATTTGAGGAGAGACGGTGGAGACTATTGGAGAATCAAAAACTAAGAATAAGTGACGAGAGTGAAGACAGAGCTTGAGGAAGGAAAGGTTGTTGAGCTTTCGGTGGCATATGCGGGAGCCCGCAGCGGTGTCGGCACGGTCGGCCGGGGGCGGTTGCAACGGCGTGGGTGTGGCTGCGGCAGCGAGAAGGGACCAGAGATTGGGACGATATGATGAGAATAGGAGTAACCATCCATATTGCGAATGAATTTAATTGTTAATCCTAATTTTTCAAATTTCAAAATCTAAAATTACAAAATTAATTAACAATCTGATTTTTAATTAAAATTTATTTTCTTTTTTATTTCATTATTTACATTGTTCAAATTTGTTATTGTTTTTCTATACTTTCTATTTTTTTAATAGTTTTAGATGTTTGTTGCTTTGTTTTCTGACGTTCTTTTTTCATGTTTTTTGGATGTTCATTTTATTAGATTTTGAAAGTTTTAAAATAATTTTGAATATCGTTTTTTTTAGGTTTTGAATGTTTCTTTTTGTTATGTTTTAGATGTTTCTTCTTATTAAAAAATTTTTAAATAATTTTTTAAATAAATTTTTAGAATTTTTAAAGTGAGTTTTTAAAATGAGTTTACAATATTTTTGGATGTTTTTTATTATTTGGTTTTAAATATTTTTTCATTAGGTATTGGATGTTTTCCCTAATAATTTGAATTGATGTTCTCTCCAAAAAATTTTTAAAAGATTTTCAGATATCTCGTTTTTTATTAGGTCTTATTACGTTTTGGATATTTCTTTTTATTAGAAAATTTTCAAATAATTTTAGAATTTTTAAATGAATTTTGAAATTTTAAAATGATTTTGAAAATTTAAAATATTTTTTTAAATGATTTTAGATGTTTGTTATTATTTAATTTTAAATTTTTTTATATTTCGGATTTTTTTAGTTAGGATTTGTATGTTTTTCATTATAATTTGAATTGACGTATTCTCCAAAAAAATATTAAAAATAAATTGCTAGTTGACTACAGCTAGATGCACTCCTTAATGGTTATTTAATAGGGCTATATTTTTAACAGCTCAGCTACACATCTAAGCATTTTTGTGTCAAAATCCAACCAAGTAGACCCAAACTCAACAAAATCACTTTCTTACACCAGCGTGTATAAACGCGCGTTTCAATATCGCTTTTTCGTCTTTGTCTTCGTATTCTTCCTTCTTCTTCTTTGCTTTCCTCATTCCTCGTCTTCGCATTCCTTCTTTTTTTTCCTCGCGTTCTTCCTTCTTCTTCTTCGCCTTACTCTTTCTTCTTTTTCGCGTTCCTTCTTCTTCTTCGCGTGTTTTCTCTCAATCGTCATTCTTTTATTGTTGCTGTTGTTGCTGCGCTTTTTCTTTTTCTCCTTTTAATTAAGGTTTATTTGGATCCAAAATGAACTGAATTGGGTTTAGATTTAGTGAATACTTAACAGTAGTACCAAGTGAACCTAACTCAATTCACAAATGAACCGAGTTCAGTTCAGATTTGAACAAAAAGTGATAAACATTCAATTAACGATAAAACCATATTTCAATTCATTTCTGCATGCAAATGAACTCAATTAAACTAAGAGATGAACCAAATTTCTTAAGGAATAACAGATTTGGTGAATATTTAAAAGTAGAATCAAGTGAACCTAACTCAATTCACAAATGAACTGAATTCGGTTCAAATTTGAACAAAAAGTGATAAACATTCAATCAGCAAGAAAAACACTTTTCAATTCATTTTTGCATGCAAATGAACTCAATTAAACTAAGAGATGAACCAAATTTCTTAAGAAATAACATATTTGGTGAATACTTAAAAGTAGTATCAAGTGAACCTAACTCAATTAACAAATGAACCGAATTTAATTCAAATTTGAATAAGTAGTTAAAAAATTACTTAAAAAATAAAAAGAAGACGCAATACTGAAGAAGATGGAGGAGGAGGAGGAAGAAGAGGAGGAGGAGAAAAAGGGAAGAAGAATAACCTACGTGCGCTAATTTAGAAGAAGACGAGGAGAAGAAGAAGAAATAAGAAATAGAGAAGGAAAAAGAGAAAAAAATGAAAAAGAAGAAAAAGAAGGAGAAGGAAGTGTGTGATGTAGAATTTTATTCTATTTTTAAATAGTGAAGAACAATATATAAATATTTATTGCATTACTAATAAATAATTAAAATTTTAAATTTAGCACATGATTTATTAATCTATTGTCAAACAAAAATACAAATACAAACAAAATTTACTAGTATTACGTACAATGAAATTCCCTTAGATGGATGAGCGAACCAAATAGTATAGATAGAATAAAGAATATGAATATCGGAAAGAAAGTTTGAGTAATCCTATTATTAAAAAAATGTGAGAATTTTATTTCCAGTGATTTGTACATACGAGAAGATCGACAAAATATCTTATTAGAATGGTAAATCACATAGAAGATAACTAATGAAAGACTCTAGAAAATTATATATGAGATCATCAGAAAAGATCTATATATATATAAACGATTTACCTCTAAATATAATACATAATAAAGTGTAATAATATTGTTTGATTTATATAATTGACCCACTTAGTGGAATAAAGCTTTATTGATGTTTGTTGTTGTGTATCGTAACTGTGAATGTGAAATTCCCACTCATGAATATATTATTATATTCATGCATGCATGTAATGTATCAATAATGTCGTGATCGCAACTTGGATGGCCCTGACACGGTTTATCCGCGCTTTTGATAATAATGTTTCATTTTTATGGATATTGATCATTTTTGTTTCGAATAAATTAGCTTTTGATAAAAGAAATTAACAAATTGATTCAAAAAATTAACAAATTAATCCTTAAAATAAGATGAAAAATTTTTAGGACTAACTTTGTAATTGTTTTGTTAAAGACTAATTTATTCGAAATAAAAAATTGTTGAATAATAATAATTTGGGTATACTCATTTTAATCTTATCGGTAGGCAATACAAAACCAATGTCCATCATTTGACATGTCCTTGTCTTGGATCCGATATGCTTTAAAGTGAAGGTTTGTGCATGATGATATATATATATATATATATATATATATATATATATATATATATATATAGTAGATAGTATAGTATGAATCCAATTGGTAGAAATTAAATTGTCTGATCTGTTGCACCATACTTTTAAGCGCCCAATGATGGTTACGTTCTGGAATTGGTGTAATAGAAAGCTATTATTATTGCCATTAGATATAAAGATGATGAGAATGAAAGATTAGGAGAATAGAAAACGTGTCAGCAGCGATTGTGCAACATTCAAAAGTAGATGCTTAAAGCTTGAAATATTGTATGGAGAGAAGTTCAATGGAGGTCAATGTATACTGGCATCGTAACATGTGCTTCCTCGTAGGAAAAAATACATTATTTCATATATCCACCTAAGTTCAAGGCAAAGTGTCAACGTGGCAACGTCAGTTAGGGTGCACGTATTTTGTCACGATAATTTTTAGAAAGTTACATTTAATGTTATTTGTATAATTTTTTGGAGTGTTTAAAAATATTTTAGATAGTTTTAGAATATTCTAGAATATTTTAGAAAGTCTTGGAATATCCTAAAAGATTTTAGAATATTCTAAAAAGTCATAGAGTAATATAAAAAAGTGTGGATGTATATACAAGTATAAATAGTAGTATAGAATAATTTAGAAATATTTAAAGAAATGTGATAGGATAGATATTTATAGTGAATATTCCAGATGATCAATCTAGACTATTGATTAGATTTAATCATAACCATCTATTGAGGAGGTGGATGGCTATAAATAAGAGTGAGAGTTAAAGTTTGGGAGTGTGAGTCATTTGTAACAAACACTTGAGTAATAAAGTATTTTTTCCACCAAAACTTTGTTTCTCTTGTGTTCTTAGCTTTCTTGTTAAATACTGAGGGTTAGGCTGACTTGGTCTTAACTCAAGAGGTTGAGTAAGTCCGAGTGCCGACACGGTAGCGTTGGAGTGTGTCAAAGAACGTGACAATTTGGCATCAGAGCCTGGTTCGAGAGGAAGCATAAGTGGTTTCTGGGTATGACTTCTAGTGTAACCATGGAGCATGTTGAGTCTCAAAGGAGAAGGGATGTTGTTCCTTCTCAATGGGGAGGCAAGAAGGCCTGTTCTTCGAGTGAGCCTAGAGGTAAGGACTCTAATTTCTTAGAAGTGAGACTTTCTATGTTGGAGAATGTTCTATTCTCTATGGATGACCGCTTCCAAATGATAGAACATGACAAGGAGACCCTCAAGACTCGCGTGTTAGGAGAACTAGATGCTTTCAAAGAAATCATGCTCCAAATCGAAGAGAAGCTTGATAATTTCTTGAAGCTATTTGAGGAAGTTCGAGTTTGGTTCGAGGAGGCAAAATCCCGACCAACCATTATAAGGGAGATGACAAAGATTGATCTTCCAAAGCCAAAGAAGTTCAAGGGCGTGAGGGACACTCGACAGGTGGAGAACTTCTTATGGCAAATGGAGAGATACTTTGAAGGTCAAGGGGTGGTCAAAGAAGTAATAAAGGTATGCACTGCAAAAAAGAAAGGCTTGATGTATGTCAAAGCCTTTATTAATAAAAACCTCGTCATGGCTATGATCGACACTGGTGCTACACACAACTTCATCACGCCTAATGAAGTAAAGAGGCTTGGGTTGAAAATCACCGAAAAGAATGGCTGGTTCAAACCCGTGAATACCAAAGATGAACCCCTTAAGGGAGTAGCAAAAGGGGTTGAGATGACTCTTAATTCTTGGAAGGGACTTGTGGATTTTTCAGTAACACCCATGGACGATTTCAAAATAGTCATCGGACTCAATTTGCAAAGAAAGGCAAATATAATACCTATACCATACTATGATATAGTGTGCGTCATGGAGAAAGGGTCTCCATATATGGTCCCTACAGTCTCTAAAGTTGGAGGACTACTGATGCTTTCTGCTATGCAACTCAAGAAAGGGTTCAAGAAGGGAGAGATTACATATTTGACTCTATTACAAGAGGAGTCAACGTTTGAAAGAGAATACGTTTCTCTCAAAATTAAGGAAGTCTTTGAAGAAAATAAGGATGTGTTGCGTCTCGAGTTACCAAAACAACTACCACCTAAGAGGAAGGTGGACCACAAGATTGAATTGGAGTCAGGAGTAAAGTCGTTTGCCTCAACATCTTATAGGATGGCACACCAGAACTTGAGAAGTTGAAGAAGCAACTTAAGAATTTGTTAGATGCCGAATTCATCTGTCCATCGAAGGCACCTTATGGTGCACCAATCTTGTTCCAAAAGAAGCATGATAGTTCGTTGAGACTGTGCATCAATTATCGAGCACTTAACAAGGTAACAATCAATAATAAATAATCTATTCCTTTGATATCCGATTTGTTTGATCAACTTGGTAGAGTTAAGTGGTTCTCAAAATTGGATTTGAGATAAGGATATCACTAAGTAAGGATTGTCGATGGTGATGAGTCTAAGACCACGCGTATCACAAGGTATGGATCGTATGAGTGGTTGGTGATGCATTTTGGCTTAATGATGAGCGGATAATTTATACGCTTTTTGACATTGTTTTTAGTATGTTTTTAGTATATTTTAATTAGTTTTTATTATATTTTTATTAGTTTTTAAATAAAAATCACTCTTCTGGACTTTACTATGAGTTTGTGTGTTTTTCTGTAATTTCAGGTATTTTCTGGCTGAAATTGAGGGACCTGAGCAAAAATCTAATTCAGAGGCTGAAAAAGGACTGCAGATGCTGTTGGATTCTGACCTCCCTGCACTCAAAGTAGATTTTCTGGAGCTACAAATACCCAATTAGTGCGCTCTCAATTGCGTTGGAAAGTAGACATCCTGGGCTTTCCAGCAATATATAATAGTTCATACTTTACTCGAGATTTGATGGTCCAAACAGGCGTTCCAAGTCAGCTCAAGAATTCTGGCGTTTAACTCCCAAACTGGCACAAAAGCTGGAGTTAAACGCCCAAACTGGCACAAAAGCTGGCGTTTAACTCCAAGAAAAGTCTCTACACATGGAAGCTTCAATGCTCAGCCCAAGCACACACCAAATGGGCCCGAAAGAAGATTTCTGCATTAATTACTTATTTCTGTAAACCCTAGGCTACTAGTTCTCTATAAATAGGACCTTTTGCTATTGTATTTTCATACTTGGATAGACCTTTTCACATTTGGGGGCTGGCCTCACGGCCATCCCTAGACCTTGTTCTTATGTATTTTCAACGGTAGAGTTTCTACACACCATAGATTAAGGTGTGGAGCTCTGCTGTTCTTCATGAATTAATACAAAGTACTATTGTTTTTCTATTCAACTCAAGTCTATTTATTCTCCAAGATATTCATTCGTTCTTCAAATTGATGAATGTGATGATCCGTGACACTCATCATCATTCTCACCTATGAACATGTGCCTGACAACCACCTCTGTTCTACTAGTAATGGCTTGAATGCGTATCTCTTGGGTTTCTAATCTCAGATTGGAACCTTCGTGGTATAGGCTAGAATTATTGGCGGCCATTCCTGAGATCCAGAACGTCTAAACCTTGTTTGTGGTATTCTGAGTAGGATCTGGGAAGGGATGACTGTGACGAGCTTCAAACTCGCGATTGTGGGGCGTGTGACAGACGCAAAAGGATCAATGGATCCTATTCCGACATGATCGAGAACCGACAGATGATTAGCCGTGCGGTGACAGTGCATTTGGAACGTTTTCACTGAGAGGACGGAAAGTAGCCATTGACAACGGTGATGCCCAACATAAAGCTTGCCATGGAAAGGAGTATGAATGATTGGAAGAAGGCAATAGGAAAGCAGAGGTTCAAGAGGAACAAATCATCTTCATACGCTTATCTGAAATTCCAACCAAAGAATTACATAAGTATCTCTATCTTTATTTTAGGTTTTATTCATCTTTTAATTATCAATTCTCCATCACCATCTGAATTTGCCTGACTGAGATTTACAAGGTGACCATAGCTTGCTTCAAGCCGACAGCCTCCGTGGGATCGACCCTTACTCACGTAAGGTATTACTCGAACGACCCAGTGCACTTGCTGGTTAGTTGTGCGGAATTGTGACAAAGTGTGATTCATGTTTGAGAGCTCCAATTCTATTGGCGCCATTGTTGATGATCACAATTTCGTGCACCAAATTTTTGGCGCCGTTGCCGGGGAAGGAACGAATGAACGAACAACAATTTCGCATTTGTTTCCGGTAACAACCGTGCCAAGTTTGGTCCGGCAACAACACCAAGTTTTTGGCGCCGTTGCCGGGGATTGTTCGAGTTTGGACAACTGACGGTTCATCTTGTTGCTTAGATTAGGTACTTTTCTTTTTATTTTTCAGAATTTTTAAGAATGAATTCTAGAGTTTCAAGGTGATGTTCTTATCATCACAAAAGCTGATTGATTCTCATCAATTTAGCTGCTGAATGTAATGTCCTGCTGAAGCTTGGCCAACCATGTCTAATCTTTTTAGACTGAAGCTTTAGACTAACATTGCATGATTCCTGGAATTCTTATTAAAAAGTTTTGATTCTCTTTATTTTCTTTTCTATATAAGTTTCGAAAATCACAAAAAAAAATTTATAAAACCATAAAAATAAAAAATATTTTATGTTTCTTGTTTGAATCTAGTATCAATTTTTAAGTTTGGTGTCAATTGCATGTTTTTATTCTTCTTGCATTTTTCGAATATATGCATTATGTTCTTCATTGATCTTCAAGTTGTTCTTGATGATTTCAGTGCTCTGATCTTTAATTTCTCTTATTCTGTGTCTTTTGTTGTTTCTTACATGCATTTTCAATTTGTTATAGTTCTTAGTATACAAACTTCTAAGTTTGGTGTCTTGCATGCATTGTTTATTTGATCTTAGTTGTATTTTTTATTATTATTTCTCATCATAAAAAAATTCAAAAATATTTTCAAAATTGTGTCTTTTCAAGTCAATAATACAGAGAATTGAAGATTCAGAATTTTCGGCAGAGGAATCAAACAGAAAAAGATGGGCGTTCAAAACGCCCAATGAAGAAGGAAAACTGGCGTTTAAACACTAGTCAGGGTACCTGGCTGGGCGTTTAACGCCCAAAAAGGTAGCATTTTGGGCGTTAAACGCCAGAATGGATGCCATTCTGGGCGTTTAACGCCAGAAGGACACTAGAGGGAAGATTTTGTTTTTAATTCAAATCTTTTTCAAATTTTCATAATTTTTCAAAATCAAATCTTTTTCAAATCATATCTTTTCAATCATATCTCTTAAAATCAATTTCTTTCCATTTTTTTTATTATTTTCGAAAATCCTTGCTACTATTAATGATTTACTTCAAAATTTTCAAGTTGTTACTTGCCTATTAAGAAAGGATCACATTTTAAATTTTAAGAATCATATCTTTTAATTTCTTGTTAAGTTAAGTAATCAACTTTAATTTTAAAACTTTCTTTTTTTTTAAAAATTGATTTTCAATCATATCTTCTCAATCACATCTTTTTCAAAATTAACTCTCAATCATATCTTTTTAATTTCTAATTTCAAAATCTTTTCAAAAATCACTTAATTTCTGTCCTAATCTTAATTTTCGAAAATCTCAATCAAATTTTCAAATTTCTTTTAATTATTTCAAAATCTTTTTAATTTATCTTCGAAAAATTTTCCCCTCTTCTCACATCCTTCTATTTTAGGGACTAACACTCCTCCTCAAGGTGCAATTCGAACTCTATCCCTCTTGATAAGCTCGAATTCTCTTCTATCTACCTCCTCCTTCTATTCTTCTTTTCCTCTGACACCTCAAGAAATCTCTATACTGTGACATAGAGGATTCCCTACTTTCTTGTTCTCTTCTCTTTCATATGAGCAGGAACAAAGATAAAGGCATACTTGTTCAAGCTGATCCTGAACCTAAAAGGACCTTGAAGAGAAAGCTAAGAGAAGCTAAAGAACAGCTCTCTTTAGAGGGCCTAACAGAGCTTTTCAAGGAAGAAGAAACCATGGCAGCCGAAAACAACAATGTCAACAATGCAAGGAAGGTGCTTGGTGACTTTACTGCACCTACTCCCGACTTCTATGGGAGAAGCATCTCAATCCCTACCATTGGAGCAAACAACTTTGAGCTTAAGCCTCAAAAATTAAGCAAACTTAGAGTAGAAGTCCAAACCTTCAGACAGAAGGAAGGTGAATCCCTCTATGAAGCTTGGGAAAGATACAAGCAATTGATCAGAAGGTGCCCTTCTGACATACTTTCAGAATGGAGCATCATAGGTATTTTCTATGATGGTCTGTCTGAACTATCCAAGATGTCATTGGATAGCTCTGCTGGAGGATCTCTTCATCTGAAGAAGACGCCTGCAGAAGCTCAGGAACTCATTGAAATGGTTGCAAATAACCAATTCATGTACACTTCTGAAAGGAATCCTGTGAATAATGGGACAACTCAGAAGAAGGGAGTGCTTGAGATTGATACTCTGAATGCCATATTGGCTCAGAATAAAATATTGACCCAACAAGTCAATATGATTTCTCAGAGTCTGTCTGGAATGCAAGCAGCAACAGACAGTACTAAGGAAGCTTCCTCTAAAGAAGAAGCTTATGATCCTGAGAACCCAGCAATGGAAGAGGTGAATTACATGGGAGAACCCTATGGAAACACCTATAATCCTTCATGGAGAAATCATCTAAATCTCTCATGGAAGGATCAACAGAGACCTCAACAAGGTTTCAACAACAATAATGGTGGAAGAAACAGGTTTAGCAATAGCAAACCTTTTCCATCATCTTCTCAACAACAGACAGAGAATTCTAAGCAAAGCCACTCTGACTTAGCAACTATTGTCTCTGATCTAATCAAAACCACTCAAAGTTTCCTCCATTAGAAATTTGGAGGCACAAGTGGGTCAGCTGAGTAAAAAAATTACTGAACTCCCTCCTAGTACTCTCCCAAGCAATACAGAAGAAAATCCAAAAAGAGAGTGCAAGGCCATAACCACAACCCACACGGCCGAACCTGGAGAGGAGGAAGAGGCAGTGATCTCCACTGAGGAAGACCTCAATGGACGTCCACTGGCCTCCATGGAGTTCTCTGATGAGGAACCATGGGAATCTGAGGCTCACACAAAGACCATAGAGATTCCATTGAATTTACTTCTGCCATTCATGAGCTCTGATGAGTATTCTTCCTCTAAAGAGGATGAAGATGCTACTGAAGAGCAAGTTTCTAAGTACCTTGGAGCAATCATGAAGCTAAATGCCAAATTGTTTGGTAATGAGACTTGGGAGGATGAACCTCCATTGCTCATCAAAGAACTGGATGACTTGACTAGGCAGAGAATACCTCTGAAGAGACAAGACCATGGGAAATTCTTAATCCCTTGTACCATAAGCACCATGACCTTTGAGAAGGCTCTGTGTGACCTAGGGTCAAGCATAAACCTCATGCCTCTCTCTGTAATGGAGAAGCTAGGGATCATTGAGGTACAAGCTGCAAGAATCTCACTGGAGATGGCAGACAATTCAAAGAAATAAGCTTATGGACTTGTAGAGGATGTCTTGGTAAATGTTGAAGGCCACTACATCCCTGCTGATTTCAAAATCCTAGAGACTGGGAAGTGTATGGATGAATCCATCATCCTTGGCAGACCCTTCCTAGCCACAGCAAAAGCTATGATTGATGTTGACAGAGGAGAATTGATCATTCAAGTGGATGAAGACTCCCTTGTGTTCAAAGCTCAAGGATATTCCTCTGTCACCATGGAGAGGAAGCATGAAGAGCTTCTCTCAATACAGAGTCAAACAGAGCCCCCACAGTCAATCTCTAAGTTTGGTGTTGGAAGGCCACAACCAAACTTTAAGTTTGGTGTTGAACCCCCACATTCAAACTCTAAGTTTGGTGTTGGGAGGTTCCAACATTGCTCTGAACATCTGTGAGGCTCCATGAGAGCCCACTATCAAGCTATTGACATTAAAGAAGCGCTTGTTGGGAGGCAACCCAATTTTTACTTATCTATGTTAAATTTCTATTTTCTTTTGTTATTTTATGTTTTCTGTAGGTTGATGATCATGAGAAGTCACAAAAATAATTGAGAAAGAAAAAACAGAAGGAAAAACAGAATGAAAAGCAGAACACCCTGGAGGAGAAACTTACTGGCGTTTAAACACCAGTAAGGGTAGCAGAATGGGCGTTAAACGCCCAGTCTGGCACCATTCTGGGCGTTTAACGCCAGAAATGGGCACCAGACTGGCGTTTAATGCCAGGAATGGGCAAGAAGCTGGCGTTAAACGCCAGAAATGGGCAGCAGCCTGGCGTTTAATGCCAGGATTGGCAGCAAGGGGCGTTTTACACGCCACATGGTGCAGGCATGAGAAATTCTTGACACCTCAGGATCTGTGGATCCCACAGGATCCCCACCTACCCCACCTCTCTCTCTCTCTCTTCTTCACCCATTCACTAATCACCTCAATACCTCTTCCCCAAAAACCCCTCACCTATCAAATCCCACCATTCTCTTCACCACTCACATCCATCCTTCATAAAACCTCACCTACCTCACCATTCAAATTCAAACCACTTTCCCTCCCAAACCCACCCTATATGGCTGAACCCAAAACCCCCTCTCCATTCCTATATAAACCCATCTTCACTCCTTCATTTTCACACAACATACACACCCCCTATCCCCCTTAGCCGACACACATAGCCCCCTCCATCTCCTCTATTTCTTCTTCTTCTACTCTCTTCTTTCTTCTTTTGCTCGAGGACGAGCAACCTTCTAAGTTTGGTATGGTAAAAGCTAAAGATTTTTGTTTTTCCATAACCATTTATGGCACCAAAGGCCGGAGAAACCTCTAGAAAGAGGAAAGGAAAGGCAAAAGCTTCCACCTCCGAGTCATGGGAGATGGAGAGATTCCTCTCAAGGGTGCATCAAGACCACTTCTATGAAGTTGTGGCCAAGAAGAAGGTGATCCCCGAGGTCCCTTTTAAGCTCAAAAAGGGCGAATATCCGGAGATCCGACATTAGATCCGAAGAAGAGGTTGGGAAGTTCTCACCAACCCCATTCAACAAGTCGGAATCTTAATGGTTCAAGAGTTCTATGCCAATGCATGGATCACCAAGAACCATGATCAAAGTGTGAACCTGGACCCCAAGAATTGGCTTACAATGGTCCGAGGGAAATACTTGGATTTTAGTCCGGAAAAAGTAAGGTTGGCATTCAACTTGCTCATGACGCAAGGAGATGTACACCCCTACACTGGAAGGGTCAACTTTGATCAAAGGTTGGACCAAGTCCTCATAGACATTTGTGAAGAGGGCGCTCAATGGAAGAGAGATTCAAGAGGGAAGCCGGTTCAACTAAGAAGGCATGACCTCAAGCCCGTGGCTAGGGGATGGTTGGAGTTCATCCAACGCTCAATCATTCCTACTAGCAACCGGTCTGAAGTTACTATAGACCGGGCTATCATGATTCATAGCATCATGATTAGAGAGAAAGTAGAAGTTCATGAGGTTATATCCCAAGAACTCTACAAGGTGGCGGACAAGTCCTCCACTGTGACAAGGTTAGCCTTCCCTCATCTCATTTGTCACCTCTGTAATTCAGCTGGAATTGGCATAGAGAAAGACATCCTCATTGATGAGGACAAGCCTATCACTAAGAAAAGGATGGAGCAAACAAGAGATCCCACTCATGGACAAGAGCATGAGGAATTTCCTTATCATGAAATCCCTGAGATGCCTCAAGGGATGCAATTTCCTCCACAAAACTATTGGGAGCAAATCAACACCTCCCTAGGAGAATTAAGTTCCAACATGGGACAACTAAGGGTGGAGCACCAAGAGCATTCCATCCTCCTCCATAAAATTAGAGAAGACCAAAGAACCATGAGAGAGGAGCAACAAAGGCAAGGAAGAGATATTGAGGAGCTCAAGCACTCCATAAGATCTTCAAGAGGAAGAACAAGCCGCCATCACTAAGGTGGACCCGTTCTTTAATTTCCTTGTTCTTTATTTTCCTGTTTTTCGAATTTTTATGCTTATGTTTATTTATGTTTGTGTCTTTATTACATGATCATTAGTGTCAAAGTGTCTATGCCTTAAAGATATGAAAATGAATCCATTACCTTTCTTAAAATGAAAAATGTTTTTAATTGAAAAAGAAAAAGAAGTGCATGAATTTCAAATTTTAAAACAGTTTAATTATTTTGATGTGGTGGCAATACTTTTGTCTTTCTGAATGAATGCTTGAACAGTGCATATTTTTTAATTTGATTGTTTATGAATGTTAAAATTGTTGGCTCTTGAAAGAATGATGGGAAAAGGAGAAATGTTATTTGATAATCTGAAAAATTATAAAATTGATTCTTGAAGCAAGAAAAAGCAGTGAAAAGCTTGCAGAAAAAAAAAGAGAGAAAAGAAAAAGAAAAAAAAAGAAAAGCAAGCAGAAAAAGCCAATACCCCTTTAAACCAAAAGGCAAGGGTGATAAAAAGGATCCAGGGCTTTGAGCATCAGTGGATAGGAGGGCCACAGGAATAAAATCCTGGCCTAAGCGGCTAAACCAAGCTGTCCCTAACCATGTGCTTGTGGCGTGAAGGTGTCAAGTGAAAACTTGAGACTGAGAGGTTAAAGTCGAGGTCCAAAGCAAAAAGAAGAGTGTGCTTAAGAACCCTGGACACCTCTAATTGGGGACTCTAGCAAAGCTGAGTCACAATCTGAAAAGGTTCACCCAGTTATGTGTCTGTGGCATTTATGTATCCGGTGGTAATACTGGAAAACAAAGTGTTTTGGGCCACGGCCAAGACTCATAAAGTAGCTGTGTTCAAGAATCAACATACTTAACTAGGAGAATCAATAACACTATCTGGATTCTGAGTTCCTATAGATGCCAATCATTCTGAACTTCAAGGAATAAAGTGAGATGCCAAAACTGTTCAGAAGCAAAGAGCTAAAAGCCCCGCTCATCTAATTAATACTGATCTTCATAGATGTTTTTGGAATTCATTGTATATTCTCTTCTTTTTATCCTATTTGATTTTCAGTTGCTTGGGGACAAGCAACAATTTAAGTTTGGTGTTGTGATGAGCGGATAATTTATACGCTTTTTGGCATTATTTTTAGTATATTTTTAGTATATTTTAATTAGTTTTTATTATATTTTTATTAGTTTTTAAATAAAAATCACTCTTCTGGACTTTACTATGATTTTGTGTGTTTTTCTGTAATTTCAGGTATTTTCTGGCTAAAATTGAGGGACCTGAGCAAAAATCTGATTCAGAGGCTGAAAAAGACTACAGATGCTGTTGGATTCTGACCTTCCTGCACTCAAAGTGGATTTTCTGGAGCTACAGAAGCCCAATTGGCACGCTCTTAATTGCGTTGGAAAGTAGACATCATGGGCTTTCCAGAAATATATAATAGTCCATACTTTACTCGAGATTTGATGGCCCAAACAGGCGTTCCAAGTCAGCTCAAGAATTCTGGCGTTTAACTCCCAAACTGGCACAAAAGCTGGAGTTAAACGCCCAAACTGGCACAAAAACTGGCGTTTAACTCCAAGAAAAGTCTCTACACATGGAAGCTTCAATGCTTAGCCCAAGCACACACCAAGTGGGCCCGGAAGAAGATTTCTGCATTAATTACTTATTTCTGTAAACCCTAGGCTACTAGTTCTCTATAAATAGGACCTTTTGCTATTGTATTTTCATACTTGGATAGACCTTTTCACGTTTGGGGGCTGGCCTCACGACCATCCCTAGACCTTGTTCTTATGTATTTTCAACGGTAGAGTTTCTACACACCATAGATTAAGGTGTGGAGCTCTGCTGTTCTTCATGAATTAATACAAAGAACTATTGTTTTTCTATTCAACTCAAGTCTATTTCTTCTCCAAGATATTCATTCGTTCTTCAACTTGATGAATGTGATGATCCGTGACACTCATCATCATTCTCACCTATGAACATGTGCCTGACAAGCACCTCTGTTCTACTAGCAATGGCTTGAATGCGTATCTCTTGGATTTCTAATCTCAGATTGGAACCTTCGTGGTATAGGCTAGAATTATTGGCGGCCATTCCTGAGATCCGGAACGTCTAAACCTTGTCTATGGTATTCTGAGTAGGATCTGGGAAGGGATGACTGTGACGAGCTTCAAACTCGCGATTGTGGGGCGTGTGACAGACGCAAAAGGATCAATGGATCCTATTCCGACATGATCGAGAACCGACAGATGATTAGCCGTGCGGTGACAGCGCATTTGGAACGTTTTCACTGAGAGGACGGGAAGTAGCCATTGACAACGGTGATGCCCAACATAAAGCTTGCCATGGAAAGGAGTATGAATGATTGGAAGAAGGCAATAGGAAAGCAGAGGTTCAGGAGGAACAAAGCATCTTCATACGCTTATCTGAAATTCCAACCAAAGAATTACATAAGTATCTCTATCTTTATTTTAGGTTTTATTCATCTTTTAATTATCAATTCTCCATCACCATCTGAATTCGCCTGACTGAGATTTACAAGGTGACCATAGCTTGCTTCAAGCCGACAGTCTCCGTGGGATCGACCCTTACTCACGTAAGGTATTACTTGGACGACCCAGTGCACTTGCTGGTTAGTTGTGCGGAATTGTGACAAAGTGTGATTCACGTTTGAGAGCTCCAATTCTATTGGCGCCATTGTTGATGATCACAATTTTGTGCACCACTTAACCAATTCTCCTGCTACCTTTTGTACCTTGATGAATGAGATCTTTTCTCCTTATATTGATTGGTTTGTAGTGGTCTACTGGGATGACATTGTTGTCTGTAGCAATGCCTTGGAGGAACATGTAAAATACTTATGAACCGTGTTCAAGATCATACGAGAGAATAACCTATATGTAAAGAAGGAAGAGTGTTCCTTTGCAAGGGACGAAGTCCACTTCTTGGGACACATCATTAAAGATGAAACTTTCTGCATGGATCAAGAAAAGGTGAAAGCTATCAAAGAGTGGGAGCCGCCAAACAAGGTATTTGAATTGAGGTCATTCCTTGGGTTGACTAATTACTATCAAAGGTTTATCAAGGGATACTCCGCCAAGACTGCATCATTAACTGATCTTCTGAAGAAGAATCACTCTTGAAAATGGTCAAAGGAGTGTCAAAAAGCCTTTGATAAGTTAAAGGCTGCTATCACAGAAGGACCAGTACTAGCACTGCCTGACTACTCAAAAGTGTTTGAAGTCCACACTGATGCTTCTGACTACGCTATTGGAGGGGTTCTGATGCAAGAAGGACATCCTATTGCCTTTGAGAGTCGCAAGTTGAATGATACAGAGAGGCGATACCCTGTCCAAGAGAAGGAGATGACTACGGTGGTGCATTGTCTGAGAAATTGGTGTCACTACTTGCTTGGTTCACACTTCATCGTCAAACAAATAATGTGGCTACAAGCTACTTCTAAACTCAGAAGAAGTTAAGCCCCAAACAAGCTAGGTGGAAACATTTCTTAGCTGAATTTGATTTCAAATTTGAATACAAGCCTGGCAAGACTAATGTGGTAGTAGATGCGCTGAGCCATAAGGCTGAGTTAGCAGCCATTTCCATGGTCGAAGGAGATATTTTGCATACTATCAAGGAAGGGTTGCATCATGATCCATTAGACAAGAAATTGGTGAAATTGGCTAGAGAAGGTAAGACTAAACAATTTTGGCTAGAAGACAACCTTCTCTACACCTAAGGCTGAAGATTATACGTCCCTAAGTGGAAAAATTTAAGGAGAAAGCTAGTGAAGGAATGACACGACACTAGATGGGCTGGTCATCAAGGCCAACGAAGGACCTTGACACTTATTGAATCTTCCTATTATTGGCCTCAAATGAGGGATGAAGTTAAGAGTTATGTGAAGACTTGTTTTGTGTGCCAACAAGATAAGATTGAAAACAAGACACCAAGTGGATTGTTGGAACCTCTGCCACCGCCAGAGCGACCGTGAAAAAATGTGTCTTTAGATTTCATCTCTGCCTTACCAAAGTCCGAGGGGTTTGGATCTATTCTTATGGTAGTGGATCAATTTTCGAAGTATGCTACCTTTATACCTGTCCCTATTGACTGCATTGTAGAGGAAGTAACACGACTATTCTTCAAGAATGTGGTGAAGTGCTGGGGATTGCCTAAGAGTATCATTAGTGATCTAGATCCACGCTTCACAGGACGACTATGGATAGAGTTGTTCAAACTCCTTGGGTCGGAGCTTCATTTCTCAACAAGCTTCCATCCTCAAACCGATGGGCAAACTGAGAGAGTGAATATCTTACTCGAGTATTACTTGAGACATTTTGTAAGCGCTAATCAGAAGGATTGGACAAAACTTCTAGATATTGCTCAATTTTCATACAATCTGCAAAGGAGCGAGTCCACAGGAAAGAGTCCATTCGAGATTGTGACCGGACAACAGCCGCTTACACTACACTCTCTTTCTTCCTCTTACTCAGGGAAGAGCCCTGGAGCTTATCATATGATTAATTCATGGGAAGAACAAGCAGATGTCTCTCGTTCTTACCTCGACAAAGTTGCAAAGAGGATGAAGAAATGGGCAGATAAGAAGATGAGGCATGCAAGCTATCAAGTGGGAGACAAGGTAATGATTAAACTTCTTTCACAACAATTCAAAGCCTTTCGCAATGTTCATAAGGGCTTAATCCGCAAATACGAAGGGCCATTTGAGATCATTGGACGTGTTGGGGAGGTTGCTTACAAAGTACAACTCCCTCCCTCTATGAAGATCCACCCAGTCTTCCATGTGAGTATGCTTAAACCATATCATGAAGAGCAAGATGAATCGAGTAAAGGTGACTCGAGTCGTGCTCCACTTGTGGTAATTAGATCCTTTGATAAAGAAATTGAAGAGACCTTAGCTAATCGCGTTGTGCGACAAAGAGGAGTACCACCAAGTATCCAATACTTGATCAAGTGGGAAGGACTCCCGATAACCGAAGCTAGCTGGAAAGCTCGTGAAAATCTGTGGCAATTCCAAGAACACTTAGAGCGCTATCATGAACAAAACGCGATGAGGACGTCTGCGCATTAGGTGGGGGAGAATGTCAAGGTAAATTTTAGAAGGTTAGATTTAACGGTGTTTGTATAGTTTTCTGGAGTGTTTGAGAGTGTTTTAGATGGTTTTGGAATGTTCTAAAATATCCTAAAAGGTCTCGGAATACCCTAGAAGGTTCTAGAAGACTCTAGAAGGTCATAGAGTAATCTAGAAGAGTGTGGATGTATATAGAAGTATGAATAGTGGTATTGAATAATCTAGAAATATTTACAGAATGAGGTAGGATAGATATTTGTAGTGAATGTTCCAGATGATCAATCTAGACCGTTGATCAGATTTAATCCTAACCATCCATTGAGGAGGTAGATGGCTATAAATAAGGGTGAGAGTTAGAGTTTGGGAGTGTGAGTCATTTGTAACAAACACTTGAATAATAAAGTATTTTTTCCACCAAAGCTTCCTTTCTCTTGTGTTCTTAGCTTTCTTGCTAAATACTGAGGATTAGGCTGACTTGGTTTTAACTCAAGTGGTTGAGTAAGTACAAATGCCAATATGGTAGCGTTGGTTTAGGTCATATTCTATTTTATTTGTTTGAATCATTTTCCTATTTTTCTCCTAGCTAACTTCGTTTACATATATGTTCTCTAATTAGAATAAACGAATAGTGGCATGACACTAGAGAAATGCATTTTCTATTGGGTCTTGTTTCGTGATTGTTCACAGTGTAGAACTTTTGTACTTAGGGGTGCAAATACATACAAGTGCTTCAGAAGCTAGATCCTTTTGATTAATTTTGCAATCACTCCATGGAAAATAGATGTTGATCGGGCCATGCTGATTGTTGAATGCACAGTTTTTTTATGTCATGTTAAACTTGTACAAAAGCTTTAGACTATTTAAACAAAGCTGGTGCAACCTACAATATCCAAGCTTCTCTCAAGCGTAATGCCTCGAAGAAAGTTCCAAGTAGAAAAAGGTAGACTTCATATAGATGTTAGATGACATCAATGTGTATTTGGAGCTCCTCAGAAAAGAATGAATTTTAGCGGCAACAGATTCGCATAATTAATTTCCCAAACCCAACATAGGGAAGATCTACCATTCACACCAATGAGTAGTTAATTCTAAAATAATAATACAAGCACTAATGACTTAGTCATTGACAAAATTAAATTTCCAAGTCTAATTTGTGCCTCTGAGCTCTCCATTAACCACAGCAAGCAGATTTTTGGGTGGCCTGAGCAGCCCCTGATCCTTGATCTGCTTGGTTAATCTTGATTGTCTGGGGCTGCATAGATCAAAATGAAAATTTATGAGGAAAAATGAAGAGATGTGTTTAATAACAAGACTAAATGCAACCATGAAGTCTCCTATTTAATCAAATAGATGAGAATAAGAACGATTTGATTTGAGAATGGTCACAAGGTAACCCACAATAACTAGTAAAAAAAGTTCAAAACAAAACCTCAGATTTTGAGTCTGTATCTGCAAGTCTTTGTTTGATGTCCCGAGCTATCGAAAAGAAAACCTCCTCCACATTCAAATTAGTTTTTGCACTCTGTACAAGCATACTCTTAGTGTTACTAGATCAAGGATAATGGAAATTCAATTAGAGTAGTGAGTGCCACTTACAGTCTCAAAGAACTTGATGCCATATTCATCTGCAAGAGCTTGACCCTTAGAAGTAGGCACAGCCTAAGAAAAATATTATTGGGCATCATGAAAAGCACAGAAATCCATATATAGAAAGGGGTGCATGCACACCCAAAAAATGGCAAGGGTAGAGTGACAGCAAGCAAGGACATACCCGTTTGCTTTCATCCATATCAGCCTTGTTACCCACCAGTATCTTGTTCACATTGTCAGAAGCGTGCTGCTCAATGTTACGAATCCAATTCCTGATATCTGGACACAAGATGAAATGAGTCTAACTATCACGAGAAAAGAACTTAAAACCCATTGCAAGTTGTCAAGTTGAAGAATTGGGTTAAGTGAAAATAATAGGGCATTCCACTAAGGCATAAAGAGACCTTGAAAGTATGGGAATTTTTTTGTGTGTGCACGTGTAAGGGGAGGAGGGGGTATTAGTGCTCCTGAACTCTCCAATCACAATGACTACCTTTGGCCTTTTGTGGTGCAGTTCTCCCAGCCAGACTTTGTATCTATAAGTATCAAAACCTTCTACCATATCTATCAGCTCTCAGACAAAATCAAGCAGCAGAGATGGTGATGCCAGCATTGCGATGTTCACCAAGACTAGTCAAGGGGGCTAGTGCATGGCCAGCTCACAAGGCTATTGGGGATGCATTGCATGCCATAGTTGGGATCCAATTGCATTGCATGAGACTTGAGTTTGGCATCGGAAGCATGGGATTCAGCTAAGTTTAAATGGCTTAAGGCTCTCCAATCACAACAACTAGCATTTATAGTGTGATTCTCTCGAGGTTTGGATAAAAAACACACATACTTGAGGAGATGTAGTATGTGGGGTAAATAACAAAAGATGCATGACAGTTAACTTAAAACTAAAAGCCTAGAGTCAGGAAAATTACTGTTAAAAGATGACTCATCTGTGACATCATACACAAGCAGAATACCCATAGCTCCACGATAATAGGCTGTAAAAGAAGGATAAATACTTGTGAGAGAAGCTTAACAATTTACATGTTTGAAATGGTAACAGAATTGGTAAACCTGAAAGATAAAGCAATATCATACAATATACTAGTATATTCATAGTTTTTTTAAAAGAAAAAAAAGTTATAGGAGTTTATCTTGAATCTTGATTAAACATGCAAGACAAACAGTGGGGACAATGACGATTGACACCTATATATATTAACGCCCATAACTTTCCAAGGACATTGCTGGAGACAATCTGGAAACCACGGTCTAATAAAAAGCGCTTCATCCAAATGAAACCAGCAATTTCAGAAAGAACTTAAGACCACCAAATCATGTCTATTGAATATTGATCATCATTTAACATACACTTAAATAGAATGACAACATTTAAATTTCTGCAACTGAACCAGGTCAAAAGCTGACTAGCTTTTTGAAATGATTAAGCAAACTTGAGAAGACTGGGAAATCTATCGTACTCGTCAGTCATCAGTAATATCAATATCCAAGATAATACAATTCCTCTAGACATCTGGCTTATTCTGTCACCTATCTGTTTTACATTTCTCCCATCCCCCACACAGAAGGTAGCTTCTCAGAAGAAGCGTCTCATGTTTTTAATAAATTGTGTTTTGACTCTGCGAATTTCAAAAGTAAAGGGCTATAAGCCTCTAAATAATTAACAATATCACAAGGGTTTAGGCAGAAAATTGATAATAAATATTGTTCAGGACATGAAAAAAAATCAAATTTACAACTCAGATTTACTGTCCAGTTTGGAAGAACAAAACGGACAAAAATGTAGGCACATACATTATTTAATAGCAACATCATGGAAACTAACAAGTAAACATTATATATAGAAAATTTGAAGACTGATAAAGTTTGCACTAAATAATCTAAACTTCTAGATCTAGTTATGCTAATGAAACAAAAAGAAAACTGTGAATTTGATATACTAACCAGTTGTAATAGTTCTAAATCGCTCTTGACCAGCTGTATCCCATATTTGCAATTTGATTCGCTTGCCATCAAGCTCTATAGTCCTTATTTTGAAATCAATGCTAAAGAAAAATAACCAGTGCTAGTAAGATCAGAGTCATCTAAGCATTACAGGCTCTTAAATTAGGAACTTGGACCATACATTTTTAGTTAGCAACTTCAATTGGATATGTTAGAACTTAAATGATAGTTAGGCCGGTTGGAATTTCCCGTCTTTGTTAGCTCAATAACCTGAGTTCTGAGAGCTATATATAGTCACTAATTAGAGCAGTTCATCATCAATAAGATATAATAAACTAACAGAATCACCCACCAGCCTAACTACCATCTAACAAACAGGATGCCGCAGAACTTAGTAGCTGTTACTAAATCTGAAAATATATAGAGACCAAAAAAGAGCAGGTGAAAAGTAAATGGGATGAAGCAAGAAAAACCTACCCAATGGTAGTGATAAAACTAGTTGTAAAAGACCCATCCGAGAAACGCAATAGAAGGCAACTTTTACCAACACCTGCCAATGTGAATATGAAATGAGACCCAAGTACACCGTACAACATGAATCCCCAAACATGAATAAAAAACAAATTAAACATGAATCTCCAATAGCATCACCAATGATAACTACCATTGCCAATCTAGCAAAGCCTAAACACAACCATATTGTGCAACTACCAGTTAGTTCAATTTCAATGCCTAACAGATACTGCATCCATTAATCACTGAAGCTAAATAAGAGCACGAATAAAATTAGAGAGTACAGTCGTGATTCAATTTACAAAGCTCCAAGTCTTGCAAGGGTTACATACTAGCATACAAAATGCGTGGCAAGCCAGAAGCAATAAGAAAAACCCTAAGATCTTCGCATTCCCTTTCACCAAATAAGTAGAGAAAATGAAAAATCAGAAAACATAGCTAATGGCGCAGCAAATATACAAATCAATAGGTGAAATCGGCATAGAAATCTTACCGCTGTCGCCGATGAGGAGAAGCTTTATTAGGTAATCGTAATCGGCGCGAGCTCTAGCCGGTGGAGCAGCCATGGAAACCGAACAACACCGATGCTTCCTTTGAGCTACGCCTGACTGAATTAAACCCGCTTTAATTAATTAATCGCAATTTATAACATAAATAAGATAAAAAAAAAAAAAAGGAAGTGAATTAAAAAGAGGGGGGAAAATGGAAATACCGAAAGTAAAGCACGAAGGTTGAGTCTGAGATCTAAAATGGGCAGGAGAGAGAGAGAGAGAGAGAGGATGAGGAGGGAAAGCGTGAAGGGGTGTGTGTATGTGTGTGTTTGCGTGTACTTTCGTTAGCAGTTGTCGGGAGCGTTGAATTGGAAGAAATTAAGAAAAGAAAAGGAAAGGCTAAACGGCACACTGTCACTGTGACTCAACTCAATTATTAGCCCTTTGATTCCTCCATCTCAATTTGTCGTTATTCACGTTGAGTCCATCATGTACCATAACTGAAAACTGATAGATACACCAAATTAACTAATCTATTTATTTCGTGTCAAAAGTTAAAACTTAAAATGTATTAATTCCAAAAAAATTTATATAATTGTTCGTTTTAAATATTTATTAATTTTTTAATAATATATTTAATTTAATTGTGATATTAGCCTATTAGGTAAATATTAAATACACGTTTTAATATTTAAAATAATTTTATCTATAATATCTTGTTAAGTTTAACTACAAGTTATTTAGGGTAAAAAACGTATTTAAGCCAAGGAAAGAAATTTGTTACATAAATCAGCCAAATAAAAATTTGATTCATCAATCAACCAAAGCATGTTATTATGTAATTCGAAGCAACTTTTTTCCAATTACATTCCTACATAATTAGAAACAATATAGTTCGAATTATGCACAAGCATTTTGTGAAAGTAAATCGAAGCAACTTGGTTCGATTTACTCTTTGGTTTCGTTTCTATATAATTCGAATGGGCTAATTCGAATTACTATGCATTGAGCTATTATTCTATTACAAATTTTTATAGTATTCCAAACATCTTTTAAGTCATTTTTTAAAATTATTTTATATGGAATAAAATATTTTTTTTGTGGTATAATTTAAAAAAATATTAAAAAAATTTATTAAAAAATATATTTAATCAAATTTTAAATATAATACTCTTCTACATAATTAATAATTTAAAAATTAAAAAAATATTTTATTCCATACAAAACAATTTAAAAAAAAAGCTTAAAAGATATTAGGAGTACTATAAAAATTTATAAATATCCCAATAATTTAGATAAGTAAATGATAAAAGTATTTTTTTAATTTTTAAATTATTATTGATTATGTAGAGTATTTTATTTAAAATTTGACTACATGCATAAATATTTATCTTCAAATTTAGTCTTCTCTTTAATTACTTCGCATGAAATAAAATAATTTTTTTAATTTTTAAATTATTAATTATGTAGAAGAGTATTATATTTAAAATTTGAGTAAATATATTTTTTAATAAATTTTTTTAATATTTTTTTTAAATTATACTACAAAAAAATATTTTATTCCATGTAAAATAATTTTAAAAAATGACTTAAAAGATGTTTGGAATACTATAAAAATTTGTAATAGAGTAATAGCTCAATGCATAGTAATTCGAATCAGCCCCATTCGAATTATATAGAAACGAAACCAAGGAGTAAATCGAACCAAGTTGCTTCAATTTACCTTCACAAAACGCTTGTGCATAATTCGAACTATATTGTTTCGAATTATGTAGGAATGTAATTCGAAAGAAGTTGCTTCGAATTACATAATAACATGCTTTGGTTGATTGACGAATCAAATTTCTATTTGGCTGATTTGTGTAACAAATTTCTTCTCTTGGCTTAAATACGTTTTTTACCCAGTTATTTATTGCTTCTTTTGATGGACCAGTTAAAGAGTGTAACTGTTTTCTAAGATTGAGTTGCGATCGGGTTACCATTAAATTCGGGTGAAGGAGTCGAATATAAAGAAAACTATCTTTAGAACTAGGTATGGTCACTATGAATATACAGTTATGTCATTTGGACTAACTAATGCTCGTATGATATTCATGGATTATATTAATCGCATTTTCCGTCCGTATCTAGACTGATTCGTGATAGTTTTCATAGACGATGTCCTTATTTATTCTAAGACGGAAGCAGAACATAAAGAAAATATGAGAATTGTGTTGCAAATATTAAGGGCACGAAAGTTGTATGACCGAAGTGGCATTCTTAGGATACATGATAACGCAAGGAGGAATATCAGTGGATTGTTGGAAGATTAAAGCTGTAGTACATGGGAACAACCTATGGTTGTAACGGAAGTTTAGAATTTTCTAAGATTGGCAGGGTACTACCGATGATTCATTAGAGGATTTTAACAAATAGCCTTACTTTTGATGCGCCTCATGCGGAAAGAAGTTCCATTTGTGTGGACGATTGAGTGCGAAAGGAATTTTGAAACCCTGAAGGAGAAATTAACAAAAGTACCAATATTAACACTACTGGATCCACAGGAACCTTTTGAGGTATACTGTGATGCTTTCTACAAAGGATTAGAATGTGTGTTAATGCAAAACAGGAATGTGGTGGCTTACGCCTTAAGACAGCTAAGATCCCACAAAAGGAACTATCCGACGCAGGATTTGAAATTAACCGCGGTGATTTTTGCTCTCAAAATATAGAGGCATTACCTATGCGGTGCTCAGTTTGAGGACTTTTCTGATCACAAGAGTTTAAAGTATATCTTTTATAAGAAGAATCTTAATATGAGACAGCGACATTGGATGGAGTTTCTAAAAGATTATTATTTTAAGCTGAGTTACTATCCAGGAAAGGAAAATGTGGTTGCAAATGTCCTAAGCTAAAAAAGTTTAAGTGTTTTCTGGATGATGATAAAAGAAGAGGAGTTGATAGCAGCATTTGAGGGATTAAAATTGGGAATAAAGGAGACATCATATAGAGTTTTTATGGAGCAATTACACATATTTTCTTATTTTAAGATTGTTATTCAACAAGCACAAATCCAGAATTTGGAGAAGTCAACTCTTTTGGTTTGGAGATGTCAATTCTTTTGGCACGAATAAAGATAGACAAAACAGAAGACCTAAGCTAGGACAAAGACGGGTTGTGGAGATACAAGAATAGAATTTATGTGCCCAATCAGGTGAGTTTGGAAAGGAAATCCTAATGGAAGCCCATCAGAGCAGATTTTCATGCATCCCGGTGTGATTAAGATGTATCAGAATTTAAAGCAGATATTTTGGTGGCCAGGACTAAAGAAAGATGTGGCTGCCTTCATTTCGAAGTGCGTTACTTGTCAGAAGATTAAGGTGGAACATCAGAAGCCGCCATGAATCTTACAACCCCTAGAGATACCACAGTGAAAATTGGAGAAAATTACGATAGATTTTGTTACTGGATTATTGAAGACATCTACTGGACTTGATGCAATATGGGTAATTGTGGATAGATTGACAAAATCAATGCATTTTCTCCCGATTCAAATTGATTATACCTTGGAGAGGCTCGCTCAATTTTTCTCATCCATTCCTCTGTTTATTTGATTTGTCTAATTAGAATAATCAATCAATCATTGTTGCTTAGTCCTTTAATCCTCATGAGAATGATAACTTACTCACCGTGATATTACCTGATACGATTTGGTGCACTTGCTGATAGTTTGTGACTTGTAAAAATTTCACATCATGTATCATTCTCTTCTTTCTCAAAAAGACTTGTCCTTTGAATCTGTGACCATGTCAAAAGGAGAGAAATTAGAAACATTGAAAGTAGTTAAGACATTATACTCACCTGGTAGGTCAATCTTGTAGGTGTTATCATTGATCTTCTCAAGCACTTGGAATGGGTCATCTCCTCTAGCATCAAGTTTAGACTTTTTTTGAGTAGGAAACCTCTCTTTCCTCAAATGAACCCAAACCCAATCTCCTAATTTGAAGACTATATGCTTTCTACCCTTATTTGCCCGTTCAGTCGTGGCATTTTCTTCCTCTCAATCAGGTCACGAGCCTTTGCATGTATTGCTCTAACCTTCTCAACATTGCTTGCTCCATCTAAGCTAACAAGATCACTCAAAGGTAAAGGCATTAAATCTAAAATAGTTAAAGGATTAAAACTATAGAAAATTTCAAATGGCGAAAAATTAATAGAAGAATGAATTATCCTATTATAAGCAAACTCAATAAAAGGTAAATAATCTTCCCAAAATTTTAAATTCTTACCAACAACAACACGCAATATGGTACCCAATGTCCTATTCATCACTTCAGTTTGACCATTAGTCTGAGGATGACAAGTAGTGGAGTAGAATTATTTTATTCCCAACTTACCCTATGACACTTTCCAAAAGTGACTCAAGAATTTTACATCCTGATCAGAAACAATAGTTTGGGAAATACCATGTAAGTGCACAACCTTTCTAAAGAACAGATCAGTAATATTTATTACATCATCAGTTTTATGGCTTGTAATGAAACGAGCTATTTTACTAAATATGTCTACCACAATAAAAAAAACTATCTCAACCTTTCCTAGTTTTAGGCAAACTAAGAACAACGTCCATAGAAATATCAACCCCAGGATGCACAGGAATGGATAAAGGAGTATACAAACCATGTGGTAATGACTCAGATTTAGCTTGTTTACATGCAATGTATTTAGAAAAAAATTTTAACATATCTACCCATGTGCGGTGATGAGCGGATAATTTATACGCTTTTTGGCATTGTTTTTACATAGTTTTCAGTATGATTTAGTTAGTTTTTAGTATATTTTTATTAGTTTTTAAATAAAATTTACATTTCTAGACTTTACTATGAGTTTGTGTGTTTTTCTATGATTTCAGGTAATATCTGTCTGAAATTGAGAGACTTGAGCAAAAATCAGATTCAGAGGTTGAAGAAGGACTACAGATGCTGTTGGATTCTAACCTCCCTGCACTCTGACAAACCCCAATTTGACGGTTTGTTTTGTATTGAATTTAGAGCATCTTGATAACCTTTTGTCACATTTAGCCTAGGAATTAGCATGATTTTGTTATCTCTCTCGTATTTGTGATTAAGTGTAAAAACATGCTTTTTAAGCCTTATTTTGATGAATTCTATTTCCTCTTTGATTCCATAAGATGCCTTGATGTGTTTGTTAGTAATCTCAGGATGAAATAGGCTAGGCATGGATCAAAGGAAGCAAGGAAGAAAGCATACAAGTGGAGAGAAGCATTAAAAGTCAAAGAAGCAAAATCAGAGCCATGCACGCGCACGCGCACAAGGCGCTCGCGCGCACATTGCGAAACAGGCCAAGGACGCGCACGCGTACCATGCGCGCACGCGCCGATGATGGCACATGACCTCATTAATGCAACACGTGCCTGGCGATTTGAGAGGTTTTCTGAACCCATTTTTGGCGCCAAATTGCTAAGGAAAAAGAAAGAAAAGGATGAAGGATTGAGGGAAAGGCATCATCATCACTTCCAACCAATAATCACTTTTAGTTTAGAGTTTTAGAGAGAGAAGCTCTTACTTCTCTCTAGAATTAGGATTAGGATTAGGTTTAGTTCTTAGATCTAGATTTAGATTCATGTTCCTCTACTTCTACATCTCAATTTCTTGTAGTTACATTGATTCTTCTTCCATTCTTTTATTGCAATTTCCTTTATGTTGTTCTTGTATTTTGTTATAGATCTAGTATTGTTCCTTTTACTCTCTCTCAATTCAATAAAGGTAATTCGTAATAAATGTGTTTCCTTTGATTGTTGTTGTTAACTCCTTCCAATAATCGTTGTTAGACTTCATTCTTGTTGTTGATTTACTATGTTTTTTTCTTTTATGCTTACCAAGTGTTTGATAAAATGCTTGTTTGGATTCTAGTGTAGGTTTTGTCCCTCTTGGCTTTGGTAGAGTAATTAGTGACTCTTGAGTTATCTAATTCCTTTGATTGATTGATAATTAGAAGTTGCTAATTGATTCGAATGCCTCTAAAGCTAGCCATTCCTTTAGGAGTTGATTAGGACTTGAGGAATCAAATTGATTCATCCACTTGACTTTCCTCCATGGTTAGAGGTTGACTAAGTGGGAGCAATGAACAATTCTCATCACAATTGAGAAGGATAACTAGGATAGGACTTCTAGTTCTCACACCTTGCCAAGAGCCTTTTATAGTTGTTAGTTTATTTTCATTGCCATTTACTTTTCATGCTTCTTATCCAAAACCCCAAAATAACTCACAACCAATAACAAGACACTTCATTACAATTCCTAGGGAGAACGACCCGAGGTTTGAATACTTCGGTTTATAAATTTTAGGGGTTTGTTTTAGTGACAAACAACTTTTTGTATGAAAGGATTAGTGATTGGTTTAGAAACTATACTTGCAACGAGATTTCATTTGTGAAATTCTAAACCGTCAAAAATCCAATCGTCAAAATGGCGCCGTTGCCGGGGAGTTGCAATGGTGTTATGTTATTGGTTATTGTACATATGTGAATAGTGTGAATATCTTGCTTTTTTCTTTATTTGCTAGTTGTAGAATTTTGTTTCTTTTGTTTTCTATTAGATTTTGTTTTTATTTTATCTTTTCACCATGAATTCTCATTTTGGCTATGAGTGTGATTACAACTATGTTGTAGGTGATGGGGACTATAATGAAGAAGTGTATCAAGAATGGGATGACCAAAGGTGGGAGGAGCCATATGCATATGATCAATCTTCATGGCAACAACCTCCACCAATGCACTATGAAGAAGAACCATTCTATGATGCATACCAATCCAATGGCTATGGTGAATCACCCTGTGACTTCCAAGCACCGCCACCATATGCCTATGACTCTCACCCTCAACATAAACCTCAACCATTCTCACAAGCCTTCCCATACCAAGCACCTTCCTATGATCCCTACCCCTCATATAACCAACCACCCGTACCATATTCTTATGACCATTATGAGCAAGAGCCCTTAGAACCACCACCCTATCAAGATCACTACCGAGAACCACCTCAATACACACAATCTCCACAACCTTACCAAAAAGAACCACCTTCCTATTATGAACTCTCTCTCCAAAACAACGAACCTTCCTACCCACCACAAGCCCCAATAGACGATTCCCTCACTTTATTACTTCAAGGACAAGAGGCCATGAAACGGGATACACTTGAGTTCGTGACCAACTTGACTAAGGTAGTGCACACTTTAGCCCACCAATGCTTGAATATTCAAGGTACTTCCGTGACCACATGTGAAAAGTCAAAAGAAGAGCAAAGCATGAAGGAGAAATTGGAAAATTCGGTGGAAAAGGAGGAGTCAAATTTGTGTTGGAACAATTGGAGAAGCCTATGATCATTGAAGAAAGGGGAGAAGTGGTTGAAGATCTCGGAGATGTTGAAAGTCCATGGGAATGTAGCATCATGGAGAACTCTTCCAAAAAGCTTGATATTGATGTTGAGGAGGGTGCGCAATCTCCAAGACATATCATCGTTGGAGACTTGGAAGAGGTTTATCAAGAAATGGATTCAATCATAGATGAATTGCTCTCTACAATGGAATCTTCACCCGTTGGACATAGAGTTGAAATTATAGAAGAGTGTGCACAACCTCCCAAGGAAGATGAGAAGGGCATGGTGTATATTGAAATTGAAGAATATGAAGAGGTTGATCAAGAGATGACCTCGTTCATCAATGAATTTCTATCCAAAATTGAATCGCCTCTCATTAAACAAGATGAAGTTCTTGAAGATAACACCAAGCCACGTAACAAAGAGGATGAGGTTGAAAGTGAAGAGAATTGTGAAGAGGTGGAAACAACTAAAGAGGAGCACAAGAAAGTGGACCTTGCATGGTCTAAGTGTGGGGAAGCCTCTCTCCCCAAATTACCATCCAATACAACATTTAAGTGGGTAAAATCTCTACCCCTGAGCTTTAATCTCTCACTTGAATATGGTTTGCTTGAAAATGATGGTCAACTTAGAACTCTTTGTGGAATTAAAAGTAAAAACGAGTTGTGTAGTGGTTGGAAAGTAGGTGTTAAGCTTATCAAGGCCAAGGCCTCAAGGTATAGGGATGATGTTGGGACAAGGATTACTTTATACGGATCTAGGAGGAAGCATTGGTGGAGTAAAGAGAATTCTATGTGTCAATCACCTTTATGTCAACCGCTCATCCGACAAAACCATGAAACTCAACTAACGGATGGGTGTGAAGACAAGATATGGGATCCCGGTTCGCTATGTGAAGACCAACTATGGGGACTCATATCTTGGGTAGAACTATGCCCAAGCTTGATGAACATGGTTGGAAATTCTGTCAACCAATTGAGAAGCAAAGATCCTTGGAGATTCAAGGACGAGTACAAACACAAGCCACCATGACAATAGGCTTCTCAAAATGTCCAACTTAAGGACTTAAACTAAAAGTGCTAGGTGGGAGACACCCCACAATGGTAAACTCTTTCCATTCTCTTTTAAATTTGCCTAATAAGTGATTTGAGTTACCATTGTAGGTAGATGTTTCACATAATTTGTTTGTACAACTTAATTGTTAGCCTAGTCACATGTATGTTGTGTTTCGTAGTAGATGAATAATATCAAATTGCATTTTTGCAAATTGTATGATGGTTGATTGAATAAAGAGTTGTAAGTAGTCTAGGGAGCTCCTGAGCATAATTTTTCTCCTTGAAAAAAAAAAAAGAGTGAGAAGAAGGGTGGGAAGGACGCGTGCGCACACCATACGCGCACGCGCCCCTGAGCGGACGCCTCATCACCCATTTTCCAGAGAGTTGGGCCTCTCTTAGGCCGGCGTTATGCCCCAAGCCCAATTCCTTCCATGCTGACGTGCATTACGTGCGTGCGCGTCCATACAGCTATAAGGAAACGCACGCGTACGCGCATCTGCCGCGTACGCGTCGACCCGCTGCTAGAACTTCTGGGCCAATATCCAGAGAGTTGCGCTGGATCTGGGCCAACTTTAAGCCCCCAGCTCAACTCAACTCGCGCGAACGCACGCTGTACGCGTCCGCACCCCTCGCTGTTCACGCGTTGGCGTACTTCACGCCTCCGCACCCATCCAATAAGATCAAGCAGCTCACGCGAACGCGCCCAGTGCGTGTGCGCGTCGATGCGTATTAGCATCACCCAGGGCCAAAGGACCCGAGAGTTGTGCCAACTCTGGGCCTCTTTTAAGCCTCCAGCCCAGCACATCCGCGCCGATGCGCACCTTGCGCGCCCGCGCCCATCCCGATTCCTTCCCATACGCGCCTGCGCGTCTGGCGCTTCTGCGCCATTCTTTCATTCCTTCCTCTCACGCGAACGCGCACGGTGCGCGTACGCGCGGATTCGAATTTTCACTTACCCCAGAGACGCGAACCCTAGTGCATTCGCGCACCACACTTCTTCCCCTCTAACGTTCCATTTCTCTTCTCCCACCACTCAATTCCCAGCAACCTCCGGCGAGCGCCACTCACCGCGACCGCCGCCGCCATCATTGCCTCGCCCTTCTCCCTTCATCGCCCCCTCTCTTCCACTCACCCTTCCTCTCTGTCTCTACCCATTTGCCCCTCAGCGTCCCAGTGCCGCCCAGCGCCACTCGCCGCGACCGCCGCTGCCGCCGGCGCAAGTTCAACCGCGCTGCTCCGGTCAGTTCTTCCTCTCACCACTCCGCTTCACCTCCTTTCCCTTTTGCTCCGCTCAGTTTCCAGCAACCCAGGTACCATACCCCCTGTTCTGTTTCCCTTTCCTGCTTCTTCTTGTTTTTGTTAATGTAGTTAGAATTAGGTTAGTTAGTTAGTTTAGTTTGATTTAGGTGGTTAGCGAATCTGGGCTGAGTAGTGGATTTAGGCATTGTTTGCTTTCCTGTCACTGTGGAGTTGCTCTGTTTCATTGCTGTTTGTGCTGCATTACTGGCTTGTTTGCCCTTTACATGAATTCAACACCTGATTTCTATGTTGCTGATTCCTTAATGAATCCGTATGGAATTTGTTGCGACCGTTTAATTTTGGGATTAGCCAATTTGCTGCTGAAATGCTGCCGGATTTTCATTAACCACAGTTTTTATATTGAACTTATTTGATGAATGCAACAGCCCTAGTTGATGAATTCTGTTCGATTAGTGCTCAGTTGCCTACATGGTTTTTGGAAACTCCTCAGGAACAAGTTCTTTGGTCATGTTTCCATATTCCTGCTTGTTATTCATGTTGATTTGTTTCTATGCATTGCATGGTTGAATAAGCTTTTCGATTGACCATTGCTTGTAGTTCTCTGGAAGTTATACATTACTAGTGATCCTTCACATTGATTGATGTTTTGTTTCATATTAGTTGCTTTCTAGCAATATCATATTTCATCATCATTGACTTATTGCAATTCATGATTGTGAACGTGCTTACAACATTGTTTTGTTCACTCATTTCAAATTGAGACAGTAATTACCATATCACTAATTTTCAAACTGATTTCTAAGTCTAACTCGTTCAACCAACTAACTCCTTTTGGTTTTCCTCCTAACTCTTTATGTCATTCTTTTGGATATGGTGCTTTCCGAGCTCAATTAATGAATAATGTGCAAGACATGGTTTGCATTCTTGGTTTGAAGTTCGATTTGAATTTTGTATTCTGTTGCTTGCATTCCAAGACACCTTCTTCCTTTATTCACTTCATGAATATGCTTTGCTTTGAGCATTTTGTATCTACTTGGCTATAGGCTTATGTTCTATTATCTATGTTTTCAGGATGTCGGATAAAGGAAAAGCTATAGCCACTGCTTCCAAAAAAAGGAAGCGCTCCAAGACCTCTACACCCCCACCATCTGCTAACTATGCGAGGAATCCGCTGAATGAGGAGGAGAAAGAAAATCAGTTACTCCCATCCACTGATCCAACCAAATTTCCAAATCTCTACTGCGAGCTACGCCTTTCCCGTTATGCAAAGAAGAATCTGAATATTGAGAAGAAGCTGAATCTTCCCAATGATGTGAGGCGTGCCATAAACGCCCGTATTTCTGAGCTGGGCTTGGATTTCGTCGATAGGGACTTGGGACGGATTAACATCTCGTGGGTCAAGGAATTTTACTGCAATTTCTTTCGACCAAGCTTGGATTCAGTATTCTTGAGGGGTAGAGAGATTATGATCACTGAGGATGCCTTGAGGGATGCACTGCTCTGCAGAGTTGGTACTCCTGAGACTTGTGCCTACCAGCAGGCAGAGGTAGCTCTCCTCTCCATGACTTTCAACTATGAGGCACTTAGGCGCGTGATTGCTACACCAGATGCTTCTTGGGTAATGGATTCGAGCAACACAAAGCCCAAGGGCATGCTATTTGCACATCTGACTAGGGAGGCTAGGACTTGGCAACAAATATTTGCCCACTATGTCTTCCCTACCACTCACTTTTCAGAGATTTCGATGGATATGCTAGTCTTGATTGGGTGTGTCATGGAGGGGAAGGAAGTATATTTTCCCCGACTGATTAGGCATAGCATGTGGAGAGCTCATATTCGCGGCTTGTTACCGTTTCCGACACTAGTTACTAGCTTAGCTGAGCTAGCTGATGTCCCGTGGGAGGACAATGACGTGACACCACCACCTCCAGATGACGACGACAAGGAAGTTACTATTCCCTGGGGTGTGTGGGTGCACGAGAGGCCCCCGACTAGCCGCCGTTCTCGAGCTAGAGCAACAGTCGAGGCAGCTATACCATCTTCTTTGACAGCAGCCCCACTTCCTTCAGCACCCGAGCCCACTTACCTACTGGTTCAGCGTCTCTTTCGGTTCTTGGAGCGCGAGAGGCTCCATGTCAGACGCCGACTGGATCGGATGGATCAGGCACTCATCTCCCTTGGCGCTGAGTTACCTCCGCTTCCAGACTCTCCGACCTCCGATGTGCAGGATCATCAGGAGGAGGATGCGGATGAGCCACTTCAGCGGGATGCACCTCCAGCTGCTCCTAACACTACAGAGATCCCACAGACCCATGAGGAGCCGGTCCCACAGCCACAGTCAGAGCCGGAGCCTATCGTTGTACCTCCCACTGATCCTCCGGTTTAGCATCGAGGACGATGCTTGATTTTAAGTGTGGGGAGGGCACCGGTGGCATTATCTGGGAACCGGTGAACTTTTCAGCCTAGTTATCCTATTGTGCACATCTTTGTATATATTTTGACGCATTTCTAGTTTGCTTTGGATACTTTTATTGCTTATTTTGGATTTTAGATATTTTGATGCTTTTGGATATTTTTAGATATTTTGGATGATAGATTCCGTACTTTTAGTTGGATTCTTCTTTATACATTTTGTTTATCTTCATTTTTGGTTGTAGTTGTGATTAGAAATCATTCTTTGGATTGCAAATATTTAGTCACCCTTTTTGCATAATACATTGGTTTTAAAAAAAAAAAAAAAAAAACATCGAGATTTTTGAAGAAAGGGTGAACTAAGAAAAATTTTTGAACTTTTCAATCACAACAATGCTTAGTCAAACATCGAGATTTTTTCAAGAAGTTTAAATATAGGGCATTAACCCAATTGATTGAAAGAGAACTTTTGAAAGCTTGCTTGAACTTCATACTTTGTGAAGCATGTATTGAACTAAGAACACAAGCTTGTGAGACTTGAGCCTATTGATGTGGTTACATTTTTATAACCACTTATTTTCCATTCTTGTGTGCAATTGTTCTCTTTCTATGATTGTGATCCTTGATTTGCTTGATTCTATATATCCAATTATTTCTTGTGTTCATGCATTTGTATGATTGAGGCCATTATTTCATTAGCCCACTTACCCAAATAGCCTACCTTTTACTCTCCATTGTTAGCCAATTTTGAGCCTATGCTTAATCGACTACTCTCATTTTAGCACATTACAAGCCCAAGGCGGAAAACCAATGAAAAGTCCTTGTTTGGATCTTTGATTAGCCTAGGCTAGTGAGAATGTCTATTACTCAGGGTTGGTGAGGCTTGGGAACATTGGATGGGATAAAAAGGGGTAGTACACTTCCATATTTAGGAATTGGGAACATACTCATGTATTGATTAAATGTATAGACCTTATGCATTGATGTTCTTGTGTATAGTTTGAAAGAAAAAAAAATGAAAAGAAAAAAGAAATACAAATGTATATATATATAAAAAAAAAAGAGAGAAGAAAAATAAAAAAGGGGACAAAGTGCCCTAAAGTGAAGCTCAACAAAAGGGAATCAATGCATAAGTGTTATGAATCAAGAAATAGGATGCATGAATATGTAAGAAAAAAAAAAGTGAAGAATGGGTAGTTAGAATAGTTTGAACTTATATAGGTTGTTATATAGATAGGTGGGAAAGTCTATACTAATCAAAGATCTAAACTCTAGTCCACTTAACCATAAATGATCCTACCTTGACCCTAACCCCATTACAGCCTAATGAAAGACCTCATGATGAATGTATGCATGCATTGAATAAGTGTTGATTGTTAGAAGAAAATCAAATTTTGGAAAGCATGATTAGAAGAGAATTGAGTGAATTAACCCTTAAACACTTGAGTGAATAGAGCGGATACACATCCGGTAAGGGTTCAAAAGTTCAATCATATGTGTTCCACCTATATTATCTATATTCTTGCAAGTTTGAACTCTTTTTGATAATTCAATGCAATTGTGGTTTGGACTTAATCCCTATTATCTAGCTCTTGTGCTTACACATGCTCTCTTGAGAATTGATTTGTTTGAACTAAGCACTTCCAATTGCTTTAGGTAGTTGCCTTTAGATAGGATTCATGTAGTTTAGTTGCATTCAATATCATAACCCTTAGTACCTTCTTATTTTAGCATGAGGACATGCTAAGGCTTAAGTGTGGGGAGGTTGACAAACCCCAATTTGACGGTTTGTTTTGTATTGAATTTAGAGCATCTTGATAACCTTTTGTCACATTTAGCCTAGGAATTAGCATGATTTTGTTATCTCTCCCGTATTTGTGATTAAGTGTAAAAACATGCTTTTTAAGCCTTATTTTGATGAATTCTATTTCCTCTTTGATTCCATAAGATGCCTTGATGTGTTTGTTAGTAATCTCAGGATGAAATAGGCTAGGCATGGATCAAAGGAAGCAAGGAAGGAAGCATACAAGTGGAGAGAAGCATTAAAAGTCAAAGAAGCAAAATCAGAGCCATGCACGCGCACGCGCACAAGGCGCTCGCGCGCACATTGCGAAACAGGCCAAGGACGCGCACGCGTACCATGCGCGCACGCGCCGATGATGGCACATGACCTCATTAATGCAACACGTGCCTGGCGATTTGAGAGGTTTTCTGAACCCATTTTTGGCACCAAATTGCTAAGGAAAAAGAAAGAAAAGGATGAAGGATTGAGGGAAAGGCATCATCATCACTTCCAACCAATAATCACTTTTAGTTTAGAGTTTTAGAGAGAGAAGCTCTCACTTCTCTCTAGAATTAGGATTAGGATTAGGTTTAGTTCTTAGATCTAGATTTAGATTCATGTTCCTCTACTTCTACATCTCAATTTCTTGTAGTTACATTGATTCTTCTTCCATTCTTTTATTGCAATTTCCTTTATGTTGTTCTTGTATTTTGTTATAGATCTAGTATTGTTCCTTTTACTCTCTCTCAATTCAATAAAGGTAATTCGTAATAAATGTGTTTCCTTTGATTGTTGTTGTTAACTCCTTCCAATAATCGTTGTTAGACTTCATTCTTGTTGTTGATTTACTATGTTTTTTTCTTTTATGCTTACCAAGTGTTTGATAAAATGCTTGTTTGGATTCTAGTGTAGGTTTTGTCCCTCTTGGCTTTGGTAGAGTAATTAGTGACTCTTGAGTTATCTAATTCCTTTGATTGATTGATAATTAGAAGTTGCTAATTGATTCGAATGCCTCTAAAGCTAGCCATTCCTTTAGGAGTTGATTAGGACTTGAGGAATCAAATTGATTCATCCACTTGACTTTCCTCCATGGTTAGAGGTTGACTAAGTGGGAGCAATGAACAATTCTCATCACAATTGAGAAGGATAACTAGGATAGGACTTCTAGTTCTCACACCTTGCCAAGAGCCTTTTATAGTTGTTAGTTTATTTTCATTGCCATTTACTTTTCATGCTTCTTATCCAAAACCCCAAAATAACTCACAACCAATAACAAGACACTTCATTACAATTCCTAGGGAGAACGACCCGAGGTTTGAATACTTCGGTTTATAAATTTTAGGGGTTTGTTTTAGTGACAAACAACTTTTTGTATGAAAGGATTAGTGATTGGTTTAGAAACTATACTTGCAACGAGATTTCATTTGTGAAATTCTAAACCGTCAAAAATCAAATCGTCACACTCAAAGTGGATTTTCTGGAGCTACAGAAGTCCAAATGGTGCGCTCTCAATTGAGTTGGAAAGTAGACATCCGGGGCTTTCCAGAAATATATAATAGTCCATACTTTGCTGATGAGCAGATATTTTATACGCTTTTTGGGGTTAATTTCATATAGTTTTGAGTATGTTTTAGTTAGTTTTTAGTCTATTTCCATTAGTTTTTAGGAAAAATTCATATTTCTGGACTTTACTATGAGTTGTGTATTTTTCTGTAATTTCAGGTATTTTTCTGGCTGAAATTGAAGGAGCTTTGCAAAAATCTGATTCAGGCTGAAAAAGGACTGCTGATGTTGTTGGATTCTGACCTCGCTGCACTTAAAATGGATTTTCTGGAGCTACAGAACTCGAAATGTCATGCTTCCAATTGCATTGGAAAGTAGACATCCAGGGCTTTCCAGCAATATATAATAGTCCATACTTTGCACAAGGATAGACGACGTAAACTGGCGTTCAATGTCAGTTCTCTGCCCAATTCTGGCGTCCAGCGCCAGAAAAGGATCAAAAGCTGGAGTTGAACGCCCAAACTGGCACAAAAACTGGCGTTCAACTCCACAAATGGCCTCTGCACGTGACTCACTTAAATCTCAACCCCAGCACACACCAAGTGGGCCCCAGAAGTGGATCTCTGCATCATCCATCATAGTCCACTCATATTTTGTAACCCTAGGCTACTAGTTTAGTATTTAAACAACTTTTAGAAACTTATTTTGTATCTCATGACATTTCAGATCTAAACTTTGTATTCTCTGACGGCATGAGTCTCTAAACCCCATTGTTGGGGGTGAGGAGCTCTGCTGTGTCTCGATGAATTAATGCAAGTATTTCTGTTTTCCATTCAAACACGCTTGTTCCTATCTAAGATGTTCATTCGCGCTTAACTGTGATGGAGGTGATGAGCTGTGACACTCATCACCTTCCTCAAATCATGAACGTGTGCCTGACAACCACCTCCGTTCTATATACGATTGAATGAGTATCTCTTAGATTCCTTAATCAGAATCTCCGTGGTATAAGCTAGAACTGATGGCAGCATTCATGAGAATCCGGAAAGTCTAAACCTTGTCTGTGGTATTCCGAGTAGGATTCAAGGATTGAATGACTGTGACGAGCTTCAAACTCTTGAAGGCTGGGCGTTAGTGACAGACGCAAAAGAATAGTAAATCCTATTCCAACCGGATCGAGAACCAACCGGTGATTAGCCGTGCTGTGACAGAGTGCGTGAGCGTAGTTTTCACTGGGAGGACGGAAGGTAGCCATTGACAACGGTGATCCACCAACACACAGCTTGCCATAGGAGGGCGTGCGTGCGTGAATCAGAAGACAGAGGAAAGCAGAGATTCAGAAGACAAAGCATCTCCAAAACTCCAACATATTCTCCATTACTGCACAACAAGTAATCTTTAATTTATGTTCTCTTGGTTATTCACAATTCAACTGATAAACATAATTGACTTTCTGACTAAGATTTACAAGATAACCATAGATTGCTTCAAACCAACAATCTCCGTGGGATTCGACCCTTACTCACGTGAGGTATTACTTGGACGACCTAGTGCACTTGCTGGTTAGTGGTACGCGTTGTGAAAAGTGTGATTCACAATTCGTGCACCAAGTTTTTGGCGCCGTTGCCGGGGATTGTTCGTGTTTGGACAACTAACGGCTTATTTTGTTGCTTAGATTAGGAAAAATTCTCTCTTTTTGGTTTAGAGTCTTTCATTATTTATCCCTTGTTAAAACACTTTAAATTTATAGCTCAGTTAATTAGAACGTGGTGTTTATGTTCATGGTAATTGGCTATCATATTTTTTAAAACCTTTTTCAAAAATAATTTTTCTGTTAAATCCTATGCCAAACTTTAAGTTTGGTGTTTTCAAAAATAATCTTTCTTAAAATTTTCGAAAATTTTCATAACTCATTTGGCTAGAGCATTAATCTGTGTTCTTGGTAATTGGGTTAGAATCTTTTATATTCTTTTCAAAACCTTCTTTTTCATAAATAATATTTTTCTATTAAATCTTGTGCCAAACTTTAAGTTTGGTGTTTTCTTGTTGACTTCCCTTTGGTTTTCGAAAATTTTGGTTTGGTTTTCTAAAAATTTTAAGTTTGGTGTTCTTTCTTCATGTTCTTGTGTTCTTGTGAGTCTTCAAAGTGTTCTTGAGTTTTCCTTGTGTCTTGATCTTAAAATTTTTAAGTTTGGTGTTCCTTGGTGTTTTCCCTCCAAAATTTTCAAAAACAAGGAGCATTAGATCTAAAAATTTTAAATCTTGTACTATCTTATTGTTTTTCTCTCTCCTCACTAAATTCAAAAATATCTTTTCAAAATATCTCTTCTAACTTCCTAACTTCTTATCTTTTCAAAATTTGTTTCAACTAACCAACTAACTTTTTGTTTGTTTTTTAACTTTTTCAAAACTACCTAACTAACTCTCTCTCTCTAATTTTCGAAAATATCTTCCCTCTTTTTCAAAAATTTCTTTTTTTTAACTAATTAATTTTTATTTTCTTTTACGAAAAAAAAAATTTTAATTTCAAAATTCAAATTCTTTTTAGTTATTTTATTTTATTTAAGTATTTACTTCTTATAAAATAAAATAAATAAAAAGATAAATCAGTCCAAGTTATATCCATATATCCATCATGGACATAAGTGGAAATGAACAGTCCAGGAGGACTCTGGGGTCATATTCTAACCCCTCTACTGCTTAATATGGGAGTAGCATATGCATACCGTCCATTGGAGTTAGTAGCTTTGAGTTGAATCCTCAGCTCATTATCATGGTGCAGCAAAGTTGCCAGTATTCTGGTCTTCCACAGGAAGAACCTACAGAGTTTCTGGCACAATTTTTACAAATTGCTGACACAGTACATGATAAGGAAATAGATCAGGATGTCTACAGACTATTACTGTTTCCATTTGCTGTAAAAGATCAAGCTAAGAGGTGGTTAAATAACCAACCTAAGGCCAGCATAAGAACATGGAAACAGCTGACAGAAAAATTCCTGAATCAGTATTTTCCTCCAAAAAGGATGACACAGCTAAGGCTGGACATCCAAGGCTTTAAACAAGGAGATAATGAATCTCTTTATGATGCCTGGGAGAGATACAGAGAGATGCTACGAAAATGCCCCTCTGAAATGTTTTCAGAGTGGGTTCAGTTAGACATCTTCTACTATGGGCTTGTAGAAGGAGCTCAGATGTCTCTAGATTACTCAGCTGGTGGATCTATCCATATGAGAAAGACAATTGAAGAGGCTCAAGAGCTCATTGATACAGTTGCCAGGAATCAGCATCTGTATCTAAGCAGCAACCCTTCCATGAATGAAGAGGTTAAAACAGTAACTGCCGAATTCAGTACTGTAAAACAAGCTGCTGAATTCAATCAGCAATTGGATTTTCTAACAAAGCAGCTAGCTGAATTCAAAGACAGGCTACAGGAGACAAGGATAGCTAATATACATATGGACGAACAGTTTAAGCAAACAAAGCAGCAGCTATCAAGGCAAATAGCAGAAGAATGCCAAGCAGTTCAATTAAGAAGTGGGAAAACATTAAACACCCCACCTCAAGGCATCAAAAATTCAAGAAATGAGCGACCCACCAAAGATTCACCTGAGGACAGTAAGAGCCCAGGGAAAAATAATTCTGGCACTAAAACGCCAGAAAATGGGTGGAAGGCTGGCGCTGAACGCCCAGACCATGCCCAAAACTGGCGTTCAGCGCCAGAAACAAGGCAGGATTGGCGTTCAACGCCAGAAATGGGCAAGAATCTGGCATTGAACGCCCAAATGGGGCAGAATCCAGCGTTGAACGCCCAAAAGGGGCACATTTCTGGCGTTCAGGCGCCAGGAACAGACAGTGAGCTGGCGTCTAACGTCACTCCAGCTTCTGACTCTGGCACTCAATTGCCAGTGAGGGATCAGATACACACAAGTGCTGATAACAACCCCTCTAAAAAGGCTTCTTTAACCACTAAGGTTGAGGAATATAAAGCCAAGATACCTTATCCTCAAAAACTCCAGAAAGAGGAGCAGGATAAGCAATTTGCTCGCTTTGCAGATTATCTAAGGACTCTTGAAATAAAGATTCCATTTGTAGAGGCACTTGAGTAAATACCTTCTTATGCCAAGTTCATGAAAGAGATCTTGAGTCATAAAAAGGAGTGGAGAGAAACAGAAAGAGTTCTCCTCACTGAAGAATGCAGTGCAGTCATTCTGAAAAGCTTTCCTGAAAAGCTTAAAGACCCTGGGAGTTTTCTGATACCATGCATATTAGAAGGTGATTGCACCAAGACAGCTTTGTGCGATCTTGGGGCAAGCATCAACCTGATACCTGCATACACTATCAGGAAGCTTGGCTTAACTGAAGAAGTTAAACCAACCCAGATATGTCTCCAACTTACTGATGGTTCCACTAAATACCCATCAGGCGTGATTGAGGACATGATTGTCAGAGTTGGGCCATTCGCCTTTCCCACTGACTTTGTTGTGCTGGAGATGGAGGAGCACAAGAGTGCATTCTCATTCTAGGAAGACCCTTCCTAGCAACTGGACGATCCCTCATTGACGTCCAACAGGGGGAAATAACCCTGAGAGTCAACGATGATGAGTTCAAGTTGAACGCTGTCAAAGCCATGCAGCATCCAGACACATCAACAGACTGCATGAAAGTTGATCTTATTGACTCTTTGGTAGAAGAGATCAACATGGCTGAGAGTCTCGAATCAGAGTTGGAAGACATCTTTAAAGATGTTCAGCCTGATTTGGAGGATTCAGGGGACATGAAAGAGCCTCTGAACTTTCTTCTGAAAGAGGAAAAACCTCCTAAACCCGAGCTCAAGCCACTACCACCATCCTTGAAATATGCATTTCTGGGAGAAGGTGACACTTTTCCAGTGATCATAAGCTCTACTTTAAATTCATAGGAAGAGGAAGCACTTATTCAAGTGCTAAGGACACACAAGACAGCTCTTGGGTGGTCCATAGGTGACCTTAAGGGCATAAGCCCAGCTAGATGCATGCACAAAATCCTATTGGAAGATAATGCCAAACCAGTGGTTCAACCACAGAGGCGGCTAAATCCAGCCATGAAGGAAGTGGTGCAGAAAGAGGTCACCAAATTACTAGAGGCTGGGATTATTTATCCCATTTCTGATAGCCCCTGGGTGAGCCCTGTTCAAGTCGTCCCAAAAAAGGAGGCATGACAGTGATTCATAATGAAAAAATGAACTGGTTCCTACAAGAACAGTTACAGGGTGGCGCATGTGTATTGACTACAGAAGGCTCAATACAGCCACCAGAAAGGATCATTTTCCTTTACCATTCATAGACCAGATGCTAGAGAGACTAGCAGGTCATGATTATTACTGCTTTTTGGATGGCTATTCAGGCTATAACCAGATTGCAGTGGATCCCAGGATCAAGAGAAAACAGCATTCACATGTCCATCTGGAGTGTTTGCTTATAGAAGGATGCCCTTTGGGCTATGTAATGCACCTGCAACCTTCCAGAGATGCATGCTCTCTATTTTCTCTGACATGGTGGAAAAATTTCTGGAAGTCTTCATGGATGACTTCTCAGTATATGGAGACTCATTCAGCTCCTGTCTTGATCACCTGAAACTTGTTCTGAAAAGATGCCAAGAAACCAACCTAGTTTTAAACTGGGAAAAGTGTCACTTCATGGTGACTGAAGGAATTGTTCTTGGGCATAAAATCTCAAACAAGGGAATAGAGGTGGATCAAGCAAAAATAGAGGTAATTGAAAAATTACCACCACCTGCCAATGTTAAGGCAATCAGAAGCTTTCTGGGGCATGCAGGATTCTATAGGAGGTTTATAAAGGATTTTTCAAAAATCGCAAAACCTCTAAGCAATCTGCTAGCTGCTAACATGCCATTTGTGTTTGACACAGAGTGCCTGCAAGCGTTTGAAACACTGAAAGCTAAGCTGGTCACAGCACCAGTCATTTCTGCACCAGACTGGACATTACCATTTGAGCTAATGTGTGATGCCAGTGATCATGCCATTGGTGCAGTATTGGGACAGAGGCATGACAAGCTTCTGCATGTCATTTATTATGCCAGTCGCGTTCTAAATGATGCCCAGAAAAATTACACAACCACAGAAAAAGAACTACTTGCAGTGGTTTACGCCATTGACAAGTTCAGATCATACTTAGTAGGATCAAAAGTGATTGTGTATACTGACCATGCTGCTCTTAAATATCTACTCACAAAGCAGGATTCAAAACCCAGGCTCATCAGATGGGTATTGCTTCTGCAAGAGTTTGATATAGAAATAAGAGACAAAAAGGGACAGAGAACCAAGTGGCTGATCATCTGTCCCGGATAGAGCCAGTGGAAGGGACGTCCCTCCCTTCTCTTGAGATCTCTGAGACGTTTCCTGATGAGCATTTATTCGCCATTCAGGAAGCACCATGGTTTGCCGATATTGCAAACTATAAAGCTGCAAGGTTCATACCCAAGGAGTACAACAGGATACAAAAGAAGAAATTAATTACTGATGCAAAGTACTACTTGTGGGATGAACCTTATCTCTTTAAGAGATGTGCAGACGGAATTATCCGTAGGTGTGTGCCTAGAGAAGAAGCACAGAGGATCCTGTGGCATTGCCACGGATCTCAATATGGAGGCCATTTCGGAGGTGAGCGAACCGCCACCAAGGTCCTCCAATGTGGCTTCTATTGGCCCACACACTATAAAGATTCCCGAGAGTTTGTACGTAATTGTGACAGTTGCCAAAGAGCTGGTAATCTGCCTCATGGTTACGCCATGCCTCAACAAGGAATCTTAGAGATTGAGTTGTTTGACGTATGGGGAATTGACTTCATGGGACCTTCCCACCATCATATTCAAACACTTATATTCTGGTGGCAGTTGATTATGTATCAAAATGGGTTGAGGCTATTGCCACACCCACCAATGATACTAAAATAGTGCTGAAGTTCCTCCAGAAACACATTTTAGCAGGTTTGGTGACCCTAGAGTGTTAATCAGTGATGGGGGCACTCACTTCTGTAATAAACAGCTTTACTCTGCCATGGTTCGGTATGGAATTCGCCACAAGGTGGCCACTCCGTATCATCCACAAACCAATGGGCAAGCTGAAGTCTCTAACAGAGAATTAAAGAGAATCCTGGAACGGACAGTAAATACCCGTAGAAAGGATTGGGCACGGAGCTTGGATGATGCTCTGTGGGCTTACAGAACAGCATTCAAGACCCCTATAGGGACATCTCCATACCAACTCGTGTATGGTAAGGCATGTCACCTGCCCGTGGAACTGGAACATAAGGCCTACTGGGCAACCAGATTCCTAAACTTTGATGCCAAATTAGCAGGAGAAAAAAGATTGCTCCAGCTAAATGAGCTAGAGGAGTTCAGATTCACAGCTTTCGAAAATGCCAAGCTATATAAAGAAAAATAAAAAAAGTGGCATGACAGAAAGCTGTCATCTAGAATCTTTGAACCAGGAAAGAAGGTTCTGTTGTTTAACTCTAGACTCAGGCTATTCCCCGGGAAACTGAAATCCCGGTGGAGGGGACCATACGTGATTACAAGTGTATCACCATATGGTTATGTGGAGCTTCAAGATATTGATTCTGATAAGAAGTTCATTGTCAATGGACAGAGAATCAAGCATTATCTGAAGGCAACATTGAGCAAGAATGCTCAAGGCTGAAGCTAGATTAAAAGCTCAGCAAGGTCCAGCTAAAGACATTAAAGAAGCGCTTGTTGGGAGGCAACCCAATTTTTTATTTATTTTCATGTT